>NC_057738.1:13050664-13070791 GCF_004010195.1 Chiloscyllium plagiosum | reverse complement strand
CACCTCCGCTCCCTCACCACCAGACGCCTGGAGGAAGAATGCCTCATCTTCCGCCTCGGAACACTTCAACCCCAGGGCATCAATGTGGACTTCAACAGTTTCCTCATTTCCCCTTCCCCCACCTCACCCTAGTTCCAAACTTCCAGCTCAGCACTGTCCTCATGACTTGTCTGGACTTGTCCTACCTGCCTATCTCCTTTTCCACCTATCCACTCCACCCTCTCCTCCCTGACCTATCACCTTCATCCCTTCCCCCACTCACCCATTGTACTCTATGCTACTTTCTCCCCACACCCACCCTCCTCTAGCTTATCTCTCCACGCTTCTGGCTCACTGCCTTTATTCCTGATGAAGGGCTTTTGCCCGAAACGTCGATTTCGAAGCTCCTTGGATGCTGCCTGAACTGCTGTGCTCTTCCAGCTCCACTAATCCAGAATCTACAGTATCTATGTCTATTGGTCTTTAAACTTGGAGGCTAGAATTTTGCTTAACTTGTAAATGATTAAATGCATTCCAAGCTTTCACAAATCCTGAAGTAAGGTTAGATTGGACCTTCTATAGTATTTATAATATTTGAAAAGCAAATTCCAGAAATATATTCCAGATGAGATGGAGCTCATAGTGATGAACAGCTGCCTTTATTGCCACTCAATGTGTGACCTTGCTAACAATGCTGTTTTATTTCTTACTTCAATGAAGCCAAGTGTCAAAGAGTTGCTGCAGTTTACTTTAAAGGTCCACTTCCTTCACCAATGCCACCTGGCCCCAACAATTCCCGCCCACCATCACCATACCCAGATCCACACAAAACAATCTTGTGGTAGGATTTGCAGCTGCTGCCTGAGAAATAAAAAGAAAGCAGACAAGCAGGGAATGTAGATGTGCCAATTTGTTAAGGAAGTGTCAAGATTACTATTCCACTTGAATTTTTTTTTACATGATGGATAGTATTGTCCACTGTGATTCAATGTAGGAGAAAGTGAGGGACTGCAGATGCTGGATCTGTGGTTCAATGTCCACAAGGAAGTTTCATCAAATGACCTCTCACCTTATCCTCCCATTCCTGCCAACAGTGACCTGACACATCCACTCTTGTGGTCATCCACCTTCCTACACTGATTAGAAAAGAAACATGTTGTTTGTTAATTGTTTGGTTGAATCCTGACTGACTATCAATCAAAACAGTTTTTCACTATGTCTAAGTATTTTCTGCATGGAACAAAAATATTCAAAGAAAACTGAAATTGCAAGTTTTAATTCCTGGAAACTGCTGTGGTTCTGTTCACCCGAGCTGGAAGTTTTTGTTGCAAACGTTTCATCCCCTGTCTAGGTGACATCCTCAGTGCTTGGGAGCCTCCTGCGAAGCGCTTCTGTGGTGTTTCCTCCGGCATTTATAGTGACCTGTCCCTGCCGCTTCCGGTTGTCAGTTTCAGCTGTCTGCTTTAGTGGCCGGTATATTGGGTCCAGGTCGATGTGTTTGTTGATGGAGTTTGTGGATGAGTGCCATGCTTCTAGGAATTCCCTGGCTGTTCTTTCTTTCGCTTGCCCTATAATGGTAGTGTTGTCCCAGTCAAATTCATGTTGCTTGTCGTCTGCGTGTGTGGCTACTAGGGATAGCTGGTCGTGTCGTTTCGTGGCTAGTTGATGTTCGTGGATGCGGATCGTTAGCTGTCTTCCTGTTTGTCCTATATAGTGTTTTGTGCAGTCCTTGCATGGGATTTTGTACACTACATTAGTTTTGCTCATGCTGGGTATCGGGTCCTTCGTTTTGGTGAGTTGTTGTCTGAGAGTGGCTGTTGGTTTGTGTGTTGTTATAAGTCCTAGTGGTCGCAGTAGTCTGGCTGTCATTTCAGAGATGTTCTTGATGTATGGTAGTGTGGCTAGACCTTTGGGTTGCGGCATATCCTCGTTCTGTTGTCCTGGAAACTACCAGAAGATGGCCAATTCTAATGATGGTGTGAATGTTTTAAGTGGGGTACGTACTGTTGTGCAAAGTGGGGAATGGCTAATTTTTTTATGCTATAGCAGTTATAACTTTCTTTTGAAAGAGTTCATAAAACAAGTCAACACTATACTCTACATAAGTGGCGGGTCTCTGGATATTTAGAACTTTAGCATCATAGAGAACAAATAGACATGAGGTCAGTATCCCCTTGAGTATAGAATTAAAGAAGATGTTTAGTACATATAATTCAGATATCTAAGATGATTAACAGATTTGACAGTGTATTGGTACACAGAGGAGCACTTGTGTCATGCAATAATTTCCCTACCTCAGCACTAGAAATTCTGTACTCAAGTCTCAGCTACTCCAGGTTTGTGTTAAAGATTGATTAAAAACATCGATAGGAATACAGAAAGTATTTCCTATGAGAATGAATCCAGCACAAGGGAGAACAATCTTACAATTAAAGCTAGGCTCTTCAGGAATTCTGGCAAATACTACAGGCACTCGGTCCTTTAAAAAGCTGTTGAGATCAGTTGAAACATTCAACATTTGAGGTTGATGAATGTTTGTTCAGTAAAGGATATGGAAGCAAGGCAAACAGATGAGACCAGCCAGGATCTAATTGCATGGTTGAGCAAGCTGAATGGTTAACTTTCTAATTTTCTAAGATGGGGAGAAATTTAGGTCCATTTAAATTTAAATGCACGAAACATGTTGATTTCTAATATTTTAACAGACCCCTAAGTAAGAATGAAATCTCAAAAAAGAACGGCAACACAAGTCTGTGAGTTTCTGTTTGATTCGGACAACTAGTATAAATTGCAAAAGCGCATTAGAACTGTTTATAAAAGATGACTACAGGCTCTTATACAAAAACACACTCAGAAAACGAACCCTCAGCATCTGATTTCCCAACGCTAATTAATTTTATCACATTGCAAATACAATACAGTAAACTTGTAAAGTGGATGCTTGCCACTTACCTAATAGCAGCCATTAACTACTTCAAACAGATTGCTATTAGAGTTTTGCTGCCACATGGGAATGTGAGGCGACTACCTACTGTGATTCAGACGTGGAAAAGGAAGCACTGTTCAATTTGTTGTTTCTTTGAAGACTGTGATCTCAATAAGCAGACTCCGTCTTCCCCCATTTAAATGCTAACCAAAGCCCATTCTTCTGAAATTCACCAAAGAAATCCCTCCTTTAGCACACTCACAGTAGACAGCCAGTCATGGAAAATGTCTGATAACAACAAGTGGCAAAAAGGTGATGATTTTGATTCAAGAGCAAAATACTGTGGATGCTGAAAATCTTATAACTTTGGTCTGTGGTTGTGGAAAATGGAAGTTAGCAAATTAGCAGCCCATTTTATATATTTCTTGATTTCCTGAGAAGTAAATGGAAATAAAAATGTCTGGAATATACAAAGTTAAAAATCACACAACACCAGGTTATAGTCCAACAGGTTTAATTGAAAGTACAAGCTTTCAGAGCGCTGCTCTTTTGTCAGATCGTTAGCTTGCACTAGCAAATAAACCTGTTGGACAGTAACCTGGTGTTGCGTGGTTTTTAACTTTGTCCACCCCAATCCAACACCGGCATCTCCACATCAGAATGTACAAGGTGATCTTCTCACTGAATAATAGTATGCACAGGTGAGAATGTACACATCTAGGCCTGTGGTGCAATATACTTGCATCACCAACATAGCTGGAAAACCTTGATGTCTCACTATCATATTTGATTTACACTTGAAGCCAAAGAAAATACTTCTTAAATAAAAACTTTAATTGAAAATATAAACATAACATTTTGTTGAAGTTATTATTACCCATCCCAGAATTTTGTGAAACTGAACTAAACTCTCACAGGCCATTTTATACAACTCTTTATTTAAGTCTGAGCTGGAGTTTGGCATTCACAATCAACTGTTCACACAATTATAATCTGTTTTCCTAGACTTTTGTGGCAGAATTGCAAAATCTGGATATGCAAGGCTGTCTTGGCTTACAGAAACTAGATTTAATAGCATGGATTTTCCAGAATGCCAATATCGATCTAAAAGCCTTTTTCCAACAGTTGGATTTTTCAACTCTTGTACAGGGGATTGCCCAGCTAATATTGACCAACTGGTGTGGTATTTGTCCCAAATTCCAAACTTTGTGCCAATGGTCTAAACAGAATAGGAATTTTGCCTGAAAATATTTTTAATCAGTACATAACAGAAATGAGATTTCAGTCAGTTCCCAGTCAGAAATCCAAAGTGCTTGCAAAGCTACATCGATAATTTTGGGTATACACTACATTTCAGACAAGCTTACAGTGGAAAGGAAGTTGCTATAAGAATGTCCTGGACTATCTTTCACACTATCAATTTCTAGTAAAATATCACCGCATTCAATAAATAAGGTAAAGAGAAACACGTGAGAACAGCATTTAACTCAGAAAGTCCCCAAGAAACAAAGGCCCTGTTAATAATTGATTTTCAATCTGTGAGAGCAAATATCATCTTAAGCGTTGTTTCAAAATCAATCTTCTTTGAAGCAATAATATTGCACATTAACATACTCAAATGTTGTCACGTTAAAGATTTCCCTTTTTTTGAAGATTTGCTTGAATTTTTTAAAAACTCTAGTAATACTGGGGAATATTGAGAGATGCTCTTCTCTACCCACTCCTGGAGACAATGATTTATGCTGTGGTATGGCTTACACAAGTATTGGATACTCCCTGATCCTTCATCCGATTGATGACTCCTCATGTGTGAGACTTAACTGAGCACCAACAAGATCTTCAATGAATGGGTCCAACTTGCCTTTTCTCATGAGTGTGACCACATGCATGTTCCAGCAGTAATCTTTGATATCACTAGAACTGCTTTAACCTGCAAGTCAGGGAACAGAGTTCCAGCTCCATAAACAAAACAATCTAGAAGTTGCTTTTAAAATGTGTGGGGGTAGTTTTACCTTTTGGTGTGAATGTCACATAAATGATATCACATTCATGGCCCTCCCATCTTTTTGTCTTAACCATTGACTTTTTTTATCAGTTGTAAACATGTGTGATGCATAATATTGGATCCTTCTACATTCCAAACAGGTGACTACATACAGAAATCTATACACTTGGCGAGCAAGTGAAACATTCCAAGTCATCCTGAATAATTTGTGAGTGTTGCAACTCATGACTAAAGGCAAGTTTTGATGTAACCACAGAAAATAGTACAGTAAATATATGAGCAGCACTCATCTTTGATGCAAAAGGGCTACATGGGAGAATAATTCCTTTTAGGTCTGAAGACTACTCACTAGCCAGAGTATATGTGAGAGGAGCTCACTCACTGAGTGAAAGGAATGAACTTGAGTCTTTTATAATATTAGGAGAAGGGTGAAAGCCATGTACTCCGTTTCATGATTACAATCTTTTTGCAGCCCAACAACATAATTCAAATCTATTCAGGACTACCAGACCCTCTGTGAGGCATTGTTTGAAAAGTTATAGTCATGATGTTAAGGTGCCGGCTTTGTTTTGGGGTGGACAAGGTCAGAAGTCACACGACACCAAGTTAATAGTCCAATAGATTTATTTGAAATCATAAGCTTTCGGAGAGCTGCACATTCATCAAGTGAAGTCAGACTTCGCCTGAAGAAGGAGCAGAAACCTGTTGGGTTATAACCTGGTGTTGTGTGACTTCTGACCTTAAAAAATTATGCACAATCATTCCCTTTTGTGCAAACTCTTTCATTAGACTAAAATCGCATTTTACAATTAAACTAAAATGCACATGCTTGGAGTAAAAACAGAAATTACTGGAGAAATGGCTTCTTCAGTTTTTGTTTCAGATCTTCAGCAGCCATAGTTTGTTGTTTTATTTTGTTGCAGGGCATTCTGTGTGAAGTATTAAGAACAGGGCTAGCTTATATTGCTCATAACCATCATTTAATTAAGTCGTGACTGATCTATACATCAATTATATTTAAGAACTTTGCTTCCAATCATTGGCAAAAATTGTCCCAGTGTCCACTGCCTCCAGGAAAGAAAATTTGGATTTCCATGATCATTTGTGGGAAACAGTATTTTCTGAATTCCCTCTTGATTAACCTGGTTCTAATTTTAAGATTATGCAGACTTGCTTCCTTCACCAGAAGAAATGATTCTACACTTGAGAAGACTATTAATTACCATTTTAAATACCTTAATTAGTTCACCTCTTAAATCTTCTAAATATGACCAAAATTTATGAAATCTGTTCTCTCGCTTACCTTTTAGAACTTGTATCCTTGTTATGGAGAGATGTGATCCAGTATTATTTTTTTAAAACTTGATGTGAATCAAAATAAATAAGCCTTGAACTATTAAACAAAGGACACTTGCCAAGGCAAAACAGCAGCAACAATATTGCACTTACAAGGAGCTCAGATAGAATCATTTAGTCTGGAGAGCTTTCAGATGGAGGTCACATGGCCCAGTTTGAGCCTTTGATAAGGAAATTATATTTTTTGAACTCTGTCAGAGAGATAATTTGACCTCCCACATCCCACTACTCTCTTAGCAAAGCATGTGAGTGAAGGACCCACTAAAAGTCATCATTACCACACATGGAGAGTTCCTGAAGAGAGATTTCTCTGAAACTGCACCACTATCTAAACCAAAGGAGTTCAGGAAACTATAATTGTTCCAGAAAGATACCTGAGTACCAGCAGCTTGTGTTGGTGCAGACTAACTTGAGGAACAGAATACCATTTGAGATAATCCATGACTATTCTGTTTTTTCATGAGTTTAACTATTACTTGGCTAAAATAGTTTAAATACTGTGCAGAATTTTCATTTCTATTTCTCCTCAGAATTGTGTGCACAGGATAATTGTAAAGATGATAATTTGCCATTTTCTGTATTTTTGATTGTGGACTGAAATGGAAAAAAGACTGTTTTAAAACCAAGGATTGTATGATGAATTGATGCACTTTTAAAAAGCAGGTTACTGAAACTCATTGTAAGCCATATTTACACTGCTGACTTATTCAGTCAGATGGGCTGGCACTATAGGGTGTGTACAAAGCGACAGTTGGCTGGAAACAGATTGCTGAGCGGCTTGTAGAATTATGATCTATTGTGAATAACAAAGTATATCAGCATAACAACAACTATCTAATTGGCTCCTGGGTGGCTGAAAAACTTGTAGGTGTGAATGACTCTGGTAGAAGCCATCAGCCTTCAGACAAAGGCAAATGGTGTATCATTCTTGCCAATAAAATATCTAAAGACCAAAGAAAGCCAGTTTTCTTTCCATCACGAGTTACTGTAAGCTGTGGCCTTTCACCAATAACTAAGATACTTAAAATACCAAACACCTGTGCTTCCAGCAAATGAGTAAAAAGATCCTGGTGAAGTGAGATTGATGAACAGAAAATCCTGGCAAGCGAAAAGGAATACCTCAGCAAATCTTGTGGACTGGGGCTATTGAACTGCTTCCCATCTTTTCCCGTCCATCCATAACACCAACTTTATTGTGTGCCAGACGGCTTTAGGAAGCAGGTTAGAGTTTTAACTAGATTTATATGTTAATAGTTCAAAGTTGTTTACCTGTAGTCAGAATCCATTTACAGTCATTGTAAAACAAAAACGTTTTGTTAAGTGTGGTAACCTGGTCCATGTTTCTTTAAACTTTTGTCTGCCCGACAGATAAATTGTGAAATTTTGTGTTCTTTGATTGAAAAACTTTAACATTTGTGATGACCCCAGAAATAGGGGGATTTTATTCCCACTGTGCTACCCCAGTGATTTGTGACATAATCAGTTTTTTTCACAAAGGTTACAGATATACTATAATATATATATATATTTGCATTGTCCAAACTGTTTGGAAATATTCCTTACATTTTGATTGAAGTTTTTTTCTATAATAAATCAGTTATTTCATGCTGACTAAAGAAACCTAGCTGACTTTTTTCGTAATGGTGAATAGGACACAGTCTGAGATCTATTTAATTGCCCATATTACTACCAACATACAAAAATTTAAATCTTGTTATGACCAGTGAAGAAGAGTACTTTAAAAAGGAAACAATGCAGCCTCAAACCTCAGTTATTACATTCTCTGGTCAATATATTCTCCACCTTCTTCAAGCCATAATGTGGAGGTGCCGGTGTTGAACTGTGGTGGACAAAGTCAGAAGTCACATGACACCATTTATCGCAACAGATTTCTTTGAAATTGCAAGCTTTTGGAACGCTGCTCCTTCACCTAATGAAGACTTCACCTGAAAAAGGAGCAGTGCTCCAAAAGCTTGTGATTTCAAGAAATCTGTTGGACTGTAACCTGTTGTCGTGTGACTTCTGACTTCCTCCAAACCAACATCTCTTTCCTGTTCTGATGACAGGTCACAGACCTGAAACATTGGTCAGTAAATGAACAGAGGCAACAGTGGTCTCACCTGTATATTCTTCTTCAGTACTAGCTTTTTACTAACACCACATTCTCTTGCTGCTATACAGATATTTGCCACTTTAGCAATGTTATAACTTTTAATTTAAAACCAGCTTCTGCAGAAATGTGAGATCTACACTGATCTGAGTAAACTTTAACAAGCTTTATTAACGTAACTATTTACAGGACATGATAAGAGAGGTCATGTAGCTGCAGCCTCACTGACACAGATTCGGTAGCATATGATCTGACATCACTATCCATAGCTCCTCTCACACATGCTCAGTTGCAATTCTTGCAGTAATAGAATGAACCCATTACTTGACAGCTTTATACTTCAATTGTTTTGTTGGCAGACTAATTTCTCTTCGTTATTTGCCACACGGGGTCTGGTCGCTATGGGCTCTGTCACCTACTTGATCCTTTGCATCAAGCTATATGGTAAGTAAATTATGAATTGTGGAATTAACTATTAATGCGAATATAGCATGTCATGGCTGAAATAGGTAGGTGATGCAACATTTACACTGAGTATATGCAAAAACATGATTTTTGGTGCTGAAAAATTGGGTCACCTTATACATTAGGTCATCTTATAAACCACAAACTACAGTGCGTATCATGCAAACAAGAGATCAATCACAAATGGTATGTGCTGCATAGTAAATCAGTCATTGTGGTCCCACAGAAAATGTAATTTTCATGAAAATGCTCAATAAAACTCATGCTAATCTTCTTCCAACACATTAAACCACACTGTTCCTCCCTCGTTCTCAGCTAAGCTTCAGGAATCAAATTCCGGATGTGGAAACTGCCACCACCAGAATTGGACAGGGTAGCCAAATGATGTTATCTATGTGAGTGAGAAATGCAAACATTGAGTGCTATCACCTCTTTCTTGGTTTGTTTACAAGGTAAGGGTTGTATGTGTAGATGTAATCTGTGAGGTTGTTAATACTAATGGTGCAATATTTGCCGTGGAAATAAGTGATATTAGTGATAAACACATTAATGTATTTGTATAACATTTCTTGGACTATTTTTAAAAAGGTGAATCCAGCATTGACACCAACAGACACATTTCACACACACATTTGTTAATGTGTTTGTTCCTGCTCTGACACAGCACGATCTCAAGGAAATTCTGTTACACTGCAATGGTATGCACTAATCACTAAATCATCATAAGAGATGGCACAATTATCAGAATAAATCTTTCCACAAGTTGAAATGAAGTCCCTTCCTCTGATATTTTACAGCTGGGACCAACACTGGACAAACTTTATTAAAACATCAACACAGGAATTTCTTAGAAAACATTAAAATGTTTAATAAAACCAGAAAATATCAAAAATTCTAAGCAGGTCTGGTGGCATCTGTGGCGAGAAAAGTGAGTGAATAAATTGATTTAAATATGATTATTCTTCAGCATTTTAGATCAGTACCCGAGGAGGGAGGCAAAGGACAGGCTTTAGAGGTCAGATAGGAATCTTGAAGGGTAGGGGGTATGATTTTAAGAGGGATGACCCAGTTAACACAAATTCACCATTCCCAAAGGATGCACCCTTCCTTTCTTATCACATTTTAACAAATAACAATGAGAAAATGGACAGGCCACGCTTGTCTACTTTACACCATCCAGTCTGATAGGCTAGTGGAGATGAATAATAATCTTTAATGTCACTGTAAAAGATTATTGAGAGCCTCAATATGTCTAAGGGCGAACAAGTTACAGGCACCTTATCTGTCTACTATATTAAGGAGATAAACTTGGGAGAAAGTAAGAGGGCAGTGGCTCACAACCACTCTTATTTTACATGCTCCACCCAACTTCCAAAAACAGCTTGCTATGGGCACTGAACTCTTCCAGTTCTGGCCTCTTGCACAGCTTCAATTTCCATAATTCCTTCAGTGATTATCAGCTGCCTAGGAGCTAAACTCTAGAGTCATAGAGTCATGCAGCACAGAAACAGACCCTTCATTCCAACTCGTTCATGCGGACCAAGTTTTCTAAGCTGAACTAGTCCCATTCGCCTGCATTTGGCCCACAACTCTCTAAACCTTTCCTGCCAATCTACCTGTCCAAATGTCTTTTAAATGTTGTAAGTGTACTCGGGTCTACCACTTCCTCCAGCATTCTGTATACGCACCACCCTCAATGTGAGTAAGTTGTTCTTTTAAAGGTCCCTTTTTAAATCTATCCTCTCTCTCTTTAATCCTATTGCCTCGAGTTTTGGACTCCTAAACTGGGAAAAGACCTTGACTAATCAATTATCTCGCCCCACATGATTTTATCAACTTCTAAAATGTCACCTCTCCACCTCCGACAATACAGGAAGAAAGTACCTGCCTATCCAACCTCTCCTTATAACTCAAACTCTCCAGTCTCAATAACACCCTTGAAAATCTTTTTTAGAATCTTTTCAAGATTAGTAACATCTTTCTTATAGCAGGGCATCTGGAATTGTATGCAGTACCCCATATGTGGCCTGACCACTGTCTTGCGCAGCTGTAATATGGTATCTCAACTCCTGTTCTCAATGATGTGAACAATAAAGACAAGCATGCCAAATGCCTTCTTCACCACCCTGTCTACCTGTGATGCCACTTTCAAGGAACCATGTACCTGCACTCTAAATCTCTCTGTTCGACAACACTCCCCAGAGCCCTACCATTAACTGTGTAAGTGCAACCCCTGGTTTGTCTTACCAAAATGCATTCATCTAAATTAAACTCGATCTGCCATTCCTCAGACTACTGGCCCAGTTGAACAGGATACCCTTGTACTCTGATAACTTTCTTCACTGTCCACTATGCACTTACAAACCATGTCTCCTATATTCTTATCCAATCTTTTGTATACATGATGAACAACAGCGGACCCAGCACCAATCTTTGTGACACACCTCTGGTTACAGGTCTCCAGTCCAAACAACTATCCTCCACCACCACCTCCTGTCTCCTATCATCAAACAAGTTTTGTCTCCAATTGGCTAGCTTTCCTTGGATCCATGTGATCTAACCTTACTAACCAGTCCACCATGTGGAGCTTTGTTGAAGGCCTTGCTAAAGTCCATATGGACAACGTCCTTCACTCTGCCTTCATCTACCTTCTTGGTCACCTTTTCAAAAAACTCAATCAATTTTGTGAGACACAATTTCCCACCCACCAAGCCATGCTGATTATCACTAATCAGTCCTTGCCTTTCTAAATGGATGTAGATCCTGTCTCTCTGATTCTCCTCCAACAACACTGCTCATCGGTCTATGGTTCCTTGGCTTTTCCTCTCAGCCTTTCTTAACTAATGGCACCACATTAGCCACCCTCTAGTCTTCTGGCACCTCACCCGTGGCTGTTGATGATACAAATATCTATCTTCCCTAGCTTCCCACAATGTCCTGGGCTACATTTGATTAGGTCCCAGGCATTTTAGGTTCTCCAGTACCTCCTCTTCTGTAATGTGGACTCTTTTCAAGACATCACTGCTTATTTCCCTGAGTTCCCTAGCTTCCATGTCTTTCTCCACAGTAAATACTGACACAAAATATTTGTTTAGGATCTTATCCATCTCCTGTGGTCCCACACATATATAGCATCATTGATCTTTAAGGGATCCTGTCCTCTCCCCTGTTACTCTTTTGCCCTTAAAGTACATGTAGAATCTCTTTGGATTCTGCTTAACCTTATCTTCAAAACTATCTCATGTCTGCATTTTGCCGTCCTGATTCACCTCTTAAGTGTACTCCTACAACCCTTATACTCCTCAAGGTATTCACTTGATCCCAACTGTCTATACCTGACACATACCTCCTTCTTTTTCTTGACAAAGTCTCAATTTTTCTAGTCATCTAGTTTTCCCAGCCTTGTCCTTCATGCTAACAGGAACATGCTGTCCCTGAACACTTGTCACCTCACTTTTGAAAGTCTCCCACTTGCTGGACATCCCTTTACCTGCAAACAGCCTTCCCAAATCAACTTTTGAAAGTTCCTGTCTAATACCATAAAAATTGGCCTTGCCCCAAATTAGAACTTTAACTTGTGGATCAGGTCTATCATTTTCCATTACTATTTTAAAACTAATAGAATTATGATCACTGGTCCCAAAATGCTTTTCTATTAACACCTCAGTCACTTACCCTGCATTATTTCCCAAGAGGAGGTCAAGTTTTGCCCCATCTCTAGTATGGCCGAAAAGTGTGGAGCTGGAAAAGCACAGCAGATCAGGCAGCATCCGAATCCTTCATCGGGAATGAAGGGCTTATGCCCAAAATATCAACTCCCCTGCTCCTCAGATGCTGCCTGGTCTGCTGTGCTTTTCAAGTGCCACATTTTTCAACTCCAATCTCCAGCATCTGTAGTTCTCACTTTCTCCCCATCACTAGTAGGGCTAGCTACATACTGATTGCAATACAGAAACATAGAAACATAGAAGATAGGAGGAGGAGGAGGCCATTCGGCTCTTCAAGCCTGCTCCGCCATTCATCATGATAATGGATGATCATCCAACTCAATAGCCTAATCCTGCTTTTTCCTCATAACCTTTGATCCCATTTGCTCCAAGTGCTATATCTAGCCACTTCTTGAATACAAGAAAGATTTCTTGAACATCACTTAACAAATTCCTTCCCATCCAAACCTTGAACATTATGGCAGTCCCACTCTATGTTTGGAAACTTAAAATCCCCGACTATGACAGCCCTATTATTCTTACAGCTATCTGTGATCTCCCTACATATTTGGTCCTCAATTTCCCACCAGTTACTGAGGGGGCCTATAGTACACTCCATCAAAGTGATCACCCTGCTTATTTCTCAGTTCCACCCATTTAGCTGGACAGTTCCCCCAGAAATAACATCTCTAAGTACTACTGTGATGTTTTCTCTTGTCACGGAGGCACGGTAGCTCAGTGGTTAGCACTGCTGCCTCACTGCACCAGGCAACCGGGTTCAATTCCCACCTCGTGCAACTGTCTGTGTGGAGTTTGCACATTCTTCCTGTGTCTGCATGGGTTTTCTTTGGGTGCTCTGGTTTCCTCCCACAATCCAAAGATGTGCAGTTAAGTGAATTGGCCATGCTAAATTGCTCATTGTGTTAGGTGTTGTGTTAGAGGTAAATATAGGGTCGGGAGATGGGTCACTGTTTGGAGAGGCGGTGTGGACTTGTTGGCCCAATAGCCTGTTTCCATTCTGTAGGGGATCTAATCTAAAAAAATGCCACCCCCCCCTCCCCCATCTCTCATGCCTTGCCCTTTATCTTTCCTATCACAGCTGTACCCCAATCCTGTCCTTCCTTCAGCCATGTTTCTGGAATAGCTATAATATCCCAGTCCCACATTCCCATCCATGACCTGAGTTCAGGCGGCACGGTGGCACAGTAGTTAGCACTGCTGCCTCACAGCGCCAGAGACCCGGGTTCAATTCCCGCCTCAGGCGACTGACTGTGTGGAGTTTGCACGTTCTCCCCGTGTCTGTGTGGGTTTCCTCCGGGTGCTCCGGTTTCCTCCCACAGTCCAAAGATGTGCAGGTCAGGTGAATTGGCCATGCTAAATTGCCCGTAGTGTTAGGTAAGGGGTAAATGTAGGGGTATGGGTGGGTTGCGCTTCGGCGGGGCGGTGTGGACTTGTTGGGCCGAAGGGCCTGTTTCCACACTGTAATGTAATCTAATCTAATCTAATTTAAATTCACCTATCTTACCTGGAAGGCCTCTTGCATCAAAATAAATGCAGTTTAACTCAACAGTCTTCCCTCATTCTCTGCCATCCTCTTGCCTACTAAACTTGCTATAATTTCCTTTCTCAACTTCTCTGCCTCTCTCCTTCATTAAACCTGCCTTTTTCCCTAAGCTTTTACTCACCATCTTATGTAGTTCAGTGTCAGCGTTTGCTCAATAATGTTCCTGTGAAACACTTCGAGATATTTTATTGCATTCAGAAATCCAAGTTGCTGTTGTTGCTGACTCTCTCTGCAGCACCATGGGAGATCTGCTAGTTTTTTTTTCCAAACAAGAAAGGTCAAAATTTATACATTTTTTCTATTGCTGCCAGAGAAAGATGAAGGTCATTGCGTCCGAGTAATTAAACAATTTCAGCTGTGTAAGGCAAACTATGTTAGGCAACAGACAGACTGCTTCTAGGAAAATCTGCAGTAAAATAATATGATCAGCACTGTTTCTCAAAGAAAAGCAGTCAGGAAACTTTACATTTATCACTCTGGTATTTCCAAAGTGAGAGCAAATTTGTGTGTTCAGTACACACTGAAGTTAATGGAAAGATCTTTGCCAAGCTGAAGCATTTCTAAGAGTGCACTGTCTGCAGTTCTGGGAAAGTACTGACATCATGCACTGCCAGCATATCTTTAAACCAAACTGTCCACACTGTAAATAAATTTTAGTTGGTTTATTTGAAGGATGACATTGTGGAATGCACAGAAGATAACAACTAAGCACAGAAACTGTTGTGCTGTAAAGAGTAAACAAAGTGCAATAGCCTGACTGAAACCATTTCTCATAACTCCAGTCATTTCTGGAGCCATCAGCCTGCTTGGCTCACATTAGCAAGACTAAGTCAAACCATGTAAAACCTGCCGATGTCCATTGCCAAGTCTTTCCCATCTCAGTAATGTCTTGCAGCCCTACAACCCACTATAATTTCTGCAACCCAGCCTATTGTGTATTGTACAAGACAGTTAATAATTTTAGTGCTGACTAACATCATAAGTTAGCCCCACCCAGGAAGTCCTTTATATCCTGATGAGCAGAGCCTAAAGGGTGTTAATGCATTTTTACATGTGTTTTTCAGTGTCTCTCTTAATTGTTGTTACATAAATGTAGTTGGCAGTAATGTGTAGTTTTAAGGTGAGTCTGATGCCTCACAAGAGCCTATCATATATCTTAAATGTAATGTAGCTGCTTATAAAGTACTACATAATAAATCTATTTACTGTTCAACCAGATTGAGCCTAGCTTCTGTCAAAGCCTTCATGTGGACATCCTTCCCCAGTTGGTATCAATACCAATAAGAAGGATCGGTGACAGTGAATTTATCCAAGGCTTCCAAATCACATCAATATCATAGAGTCATACAGCACAGAAACAGACCCTTCAGTCCAATGAGTCCATGTCGAACATAACCCCAAACTAAACTAGTCCTACCTGTCTGCTCCTGGCCCATATCCTTCCAAATCTTTTCTACTCATGTACTTAACCAAATGCCCTTTAAACATTGCAATTATACCCACATACCTACATTCACCACTTCCTCAGGAAGTTCATTCCACATATGAATAACCCTTTGTGTAAAAAACATTGCCCCTCATGTCTTTATTAAATCTCTCTCCTCTCACCTTCAAAATGTGCCTCTGAGTCTTGAAATCCCCCAACCAAGGGAAAAGACAATTATCATTAACCCCATTTCTACCCCACATGGTTTTATAAAATTCTATGAAGTTACCTCTCAACCCCGTCCGATCCAGTGATAAAAGTCCCAACCTATCCAGCCTCTCCTTCTAACACAAACCTTTAATTCACAGCAACATCCTGATAAATCTCTTCTGAACCTTCTCCAGCTTAATAATATCCTCCCTATGACTGGGCGACCAGAACTGGAAGAGTATTCCAGAATAGACCTCACCAATGTCCTGTACAGCCTCAGCATGACTTTCCAACTCCTTTATTCAAAGAAATGTGCAATGAAGGCAAGTATGGTCAAAATGTGGGGCATTGGAAAAGCACAGCAGGTCAGGCAGCATCCGAGGAGCAGGAGAATCGATGTTTCAGGCATAAGCTCTTCATCAGGAATGTGGGGGCTTATGCCCAAAACAGCCAAGGGGCTGAGAGATAAATGGGAAAGGTTGGGGCTGGAGGTGATGGTAGCTAGGTAGACGATAGGTAGATGAAGGTGGAGGACGATAGGTCGGAGTGGAGGGTGGAGCTAATAGGTGGGGAGGAAGATGAACAGGTAGGGCAGTTCAAGAGGGTGGTGCTGAGTTGGAGGGTTGGATCTGGGATAAGGTGGGAAGTGAGGAAACTGGTGAAATTGACATTGATCATGTGTGGTTGGAGGGTCCCAAAGCAGAAGATGAGGTGTTCTACCTCCAGGTGTCAGGTGGCTAGGATTTGGCAGTGGAAGAGGCCCAGGACTTGTATGTCCTTAGTGGAATGGGAGGGAGAGTTGAAGTGTGCGGCCACAGGGCAGTGGGATTGTTTAGTGCATGCATCCCAAGATGTTCTCTGAAACATTTCACAAGTTGGCGTCCTTTTTCCCCAATGTAGAGGAAATCTCATCGAGAGCAACGTACATGAGGTGTTTGGAGGTGCAGGAAAATCTTTGCCAGATATGGCAGGATCATTTGGGGCCTTGGATGGAGGTGAGGGGGAAGGTGTGGTAGTAGGTTTTACACCTTTTGCGGTGGCAAAATAAGGTGCAGGGAGTAGAGGGTGAGTTGGTGGGGGGTGTGGACCTAACAAGGGAGTTGCAGAGTGAATGGTCTCTGCAGAATGCTGAAAGAGGTGGGGAGGGAAATGCAACTCTGGTGGTGGGGTCTGACTGTAGATGGAACAGTCCATCTTCCATTAGCACACCCGGCACCATTCCCCACCTTTTCCTCCACTACATTGATGTGTGTATGAGCCCCACCTCGTGCTCCCACGAGGAGGTTGAACATTTCATCAACATTACAAACACATTCCACCCTTACCTTAAGTTCACCTGGACCATCTCAGATACCTCCCTCCCCTTCCTGGACCTCTCCATATCCATTTCCAGCAACCGACTCAACCCAGACATCTACTTCATAAACACTGACTCCTACAGCTACTGGACTACATCTCAATCCTCACCCCTCTCCTGTAAAAACGCTGCCCCTTACTCCCAATTCCTTTGCCTCAGCTGCATCTGCTGCCAGGAGGAGCAATTCCACTCCAGAACATCCCAGATGGCCTCCTACTTTAAGGACCACAATTTCCCCTCCCACGTGATCAACAATACCCTCCAGCGCATCTCCTCCAATTCCCGCACCTCCGCCCTTGAACCCACCTCTCCAACTGCAAGAAGGATAGAACTCCCCGGACCTCACCATCCCCACCAATCTCTAGAATCAACGTATCATCCTCTGCCATTTCCACCACCTACAGTCAGACTCCACCATCAGAGATATATTTCATTTCCCACCCCTTTCAGCATTCTACAGAGATCATTACCTCAACACTTCCATCATTAGGTCCACACCACCCACCCACCAACCCTCCCTCCACTCCCAACACCTTCCCTTGCCACTGCAAGAGGTGTAAAACCTGCGCCCACACCTCCCCCCTCACCTCCATCCAAGGCCCCAAAGGATCCTTCCACATCCAGCAGAGATTTTCCTGCACCTCTAAACAGCTCATCTACTGTGTCAGATGCTCTCAATGTGGTCTCCTCTACATTGGGAAGACAGGATGTCAAATTGTGGAATATTTCAGAGAACATCTCCAGGACGCACGCACTAAACAAACCCACTGTCCTGTGGCCGAACATTTTAACTCCCCCTCTCACTCTACCAAGGACATGTAAGTACTGGGCCTCCTCCACTGCCAAAACATAAGCACCTGACACCTGGAGGAAGAACACCTCATCTTCTGCCTTGGAACCCTCAAACCACACAGGAACAAATGTCAATTTCACCAGTTTCCTCATCTCCCTCGTCCCACCTTATCCCAGATCCAACTTTCCAACTCGCACCACCCTCTTGAACTGTCCATCTTCCTCCCCACCTATTTGCTCCACCCTCCGCTCTGACCTCTTACCTCTACCATCCCCTCCAGCCTCACCCTTTCCCATTTATTTCTCAGCCCCCTTGGCAACAATTTTGTGTTTTATGAATGCTGCTTTCAAAGCTCCAAAGTCACAATTTCCACTAATCTGTAGAGATCATTAATTAAATTATCTATATACTTGCTTGCAAATGAACGTATGTTAAATCTTGCTCTTTCAAAAATTGTATTTGTTCTTAGATTAAAGGTATTTTCAAAATCTTGTAGAACTTCATCAAAAGCATCTGTACTTTCTTTCTCATCTTGATGAGCTATAATGTCCATCAACTAAACATCCTATTGAATAGAATACAATATAGTTACTTGTTCACCTTGTGATTTAAGCTTAAAGTTATCCTGTACTTTAACTTGTTTTCTCCAAGATGTCTAATGCTATGTATCATTTGGTCCATCTTTGATATTGAATTTTGCAGTTGAAATTATATCTCCTACTCTCTCTTCCTAATGAGGGTATTTAGTGGTCTTACTCTAAACCTTTTAAATTCTTCAGAATCTCAGTGCTGCTGTAATCTCTATTCCTTGAAGATTACTTCTGCAATTGACAATGTTGTTTCATTTTGTTTGTTGTACTGCACAGTACAGCAATGTTGGATTGTTTTTCTTTCCTTTAATGCTCTTAGTTTTACTAAAGAGTAATTCTGGATAACTGTATTTTTTAAGAGTGTGATCAAAATGGAGGTTTCTCACTGTCAGCAGGCAAAATTGAGGTTTCCTGCAGGAAGACAGATGAAATTCTGCTTTATACCATCTAATACACAGTGCATATTCCTTTCTGCAACTTCCCCAAATAAAGCCTGTTCCTGCAGCCTTCAATTCTTTATACCAGACCTGAGTTTATATTACAGATTTTGCCAAGAGGTGCGAGGGAGGAGCGAAGGACTTCTGGGAAGGTGAGTCTAATGGTTTAAAGACCTTAGTTCAGGCATCGGGGCCTCCATTTGCCGAGAGGTGTAAGGGAGGAGCGAAGGACTTGTGGGGAGTTTAAGTGGGTGAAATCTAAACCTGAGACCCTACTCCATAGGGCCTCCCTCCCACCCACCTCCACTAACTTTACTAAGAGTCTGTAAACTAGGTAAGTTTTCAAGTTTCTCTTTTTTTCCTTCTCTTCCTTTGTTTAGTTCTGTGCGGGCTTTCGGAGTAGCGGGATATGGATGTCAGGACAGTTGCATATTCTTCCTGCAGAATGTGGCAGGTGAGAGACATTTCAGATGTCTCTGTTGATTAAAAGGCAGAGCAGGTGACTGAGGTGTCAGTGGGGGAGCACTTTGGGGCCAGCGACCATAATTCTATTAATTTTAAAATAGTGATGGAAAAGGATAGACCAGATCTAAAAGTTGAAATTCTAAATTGGAGAAAGGCCAATTTTGACGGTAATGGCAAGAACTTTCGAAAGCTGATTGGAGGCAGATGTTCACAGGTAAAGGGACGGCTAGAAAATGGCAAGCCTTCAGAAATGAGATAACGAGAGTTCAGAGACAGTATATTCCTGTCAGGGTGAAAGGGAAGGCTGCTAGGTATTGGGAATGCTGGATCACTAAAGAAATTGAGGGTTTGGTTAAGAAAAAGAAGGAAGTATATATAAGGGATAGACAGGATAGATCGAGTGAATCCTTAGAAGAGTATAAAGGCAGTAGGAGGACACTTAAGAGGGAAATCAGGAGGGCAAAACGGGGACATGAGATAGCTTTGGCAAATAGAACTAAGGAGAATCCAAAGGGTTTTTACAAATATATTAAGGACAAAAGGGTAACTAGGGAGAGAATAGGCCCCTCAAAAGATCAGCAAGGCAGCCTTTGTGTGGAGCCACAGAAAATGGGGGAGATACTAAATGAATATTTTGCATCAGTATTTACTGTGGAAAAGGATATGGAAGATATAGACTGTAAGGAAATAGATGGTGACATCTTGCAAAATGACCAGATTACAGAGGAGGAAGTGCT
>NC_057738.1:13033903-13049637 GCF_004010195.1 Chiloscyllium plagiosum | reverse complement strand
GAGGCTGGTACAATTGCAACATTTAAGAGGCATTTGGATGGGTATATGAATAGGAAGGGTTTGGAGGGATATGGGCCGGGTCCTGGCAGATGGGGCTAGATTGGGTTGGGATATCTGGTCGGCATGGATGGGTTGGACCGAAGGGTCTGTTTCCATGCTGTACATCTCTATGATTCTATGACTACATCTGTGGAAAATGCACCCAACTCCAGCTCCTCGAAAACTGAGTTAGGGAATGGAGCTGGATCTGGATGAACTACGGATCATCCGGGAGGCTGAGGGGGAAATTGAGAGGATGTACAGGGAGGTAGTCACTCCTTAGACACAGCATAATGACCACTGGGTTACTGTCAGGGGGAGGAAAGAGAACTGACGGTCAGAGCAGAGATCCCCTGTGGCCGTTCCCCTCAGCAATAAGTATACCGTTTTGGATACTGCTGGTGGGGACAGCCTAGGAGGGGAAAGCCATAGTTGTCAGGTCTCTGGCACTGAGCCTGACACTGCGGCTCAGAAGGGAAGGGGGTGAAAATAGAAAAGCACTAGTGGTAGGGGACTCAATAGTTAGACGGATTGACAGGAGATTTTGTGGTCAGGAACAGGATACCCAGCAGGTATGTTGTCTCCTTGGTGCCAGGGTCCAGGATGTTGCCAATCGGGTTGACAAGATTCTGAAAGGGGAGGGTGAGCAGTCAGAAATCGTGGTACATATTGGCACCAATGATATAGCCAGGAAAGGGATTGAGGATCTGAAAAGTGACTACAGAGAGCTAGGTTGGAAGCTGAAGACCAGGACAAGTAGAGTAGTGATCTCAGGTTTGCTACCGCTGCCACGAGATAGTGAGATGAGGAACAGTCAGCGAATGCAGCTTAACACATGGCTACGAGGCTGGTGCAGGAGGCAGGGCTTCAGATACCTAGACCATTGGGATACCTTCTGGGGAAGGTGGGACCTGTACATGAAGGATGGGATGCACCTGATCTGGAGGGACACAAATATGCCTCTTAAATGTTGCAATTGTAACAGCCTCCACCACATCCTCTGGCAGCTCATTCCATACACGTACCACCCTCTGCGTGAAAACGTTGCCTCTTAGGTCTCTTTTATACTTTTCCCCTCTCACCCTAAACCTATGCCCTCTAGTTCTGGACTGCCCCAACCCAGGGAAAAGACTTTGTCCATTTATCCTATCCATGCCCCTCATAATTTTGTAAACCTCTATAGGTCACCCCTCAGCCTCTGACGCTCCAGGGAAAACAGCCCCAGCCTGTTCAGCCTCTCCCTATAGCTCAAACCCTCCAACCCTGGCAACATCCTTGTAAATCTTTTCTGAACCCTTTCAAGTTTCACAACACCTTTCCGATAGGAAGGTGGGCAGCTTCTGGAAAAATGCAAACGTAGCAGGGTCGTTGTTATGGGTGATTTCAACTTTCCCAATATTGATTGGAACCTCCTCAGTGTAGATGGTTTAGATGGAGCCGTTTTTGTCAGGTGTGTTCAAGAGGGTTTCCTTACTCAGTATGTAGACAGGCCGACGAGGGGAGAGGCCATTTTGGATTTGGTGCTCGGCAACAAGCCAGGACAGGTGTCAGATCTCGTGGTGGGAGAGCACTTTGGTGAAATTGATCACAACTGCCTCACATTTAGCAAAGCCTTGAAGAGTGAAAGGAGCAGTTATCGAGGGAAGATATTTAATTGGGGAAAAGGAAATTATGACGCTATCAGACTGGAGTTGGGAAGTACAGACTGGGAGCAATTGTTCCACAGAAAGGGCACAGCAGACGTGGAGACTATTTAAGGAACAGTTGTTGCGAGTGATGCACAAATTTGATCCTCTGAGACAGGTAAGAAGGGGTAAGATTAAGGAACCTTGGATGATGAGAACAGAGGAGCTTCTCGTCAAAAGGAAAAAGGCAGCTTACGTAAGGTGGAGGAAGCAAGGATCTAGCACAGCTTTAGAGGATTAGAGGGTTGGTAGAAAGGAGCTCAGAAACGGACTGAGGACAGCCAGGAGGGGGCATGAAAAAGGCTTGGCAAGAAGGATAAGAGAGAACTCAAAGGCATTTTACTCATACGTGAGGAATAAGAGAATGATCAGGGAGAAGGTAGGGCTGATCAGGGATAGCGTAGGGAACTTGTGCGTGGAGTCTGAGCAGAAAAGGGAAGCCCTAAATGAGTTTTTTGCTTTGGTTTTCACCAAGGAACGGGACCTTGTTGTAAATGAAAACTTAAAGGAGCTGGGATTCAGCCTTGACCAGATCAAGATTGATGAAGATGATGTGCTAGAAATTTTGGAAAACATTAAGATTGATAAGTCCAGGGCCAGACCAGATTTATCCTAGGCTGCTCCGGGAAGCGAGAAAGGAGGATTGGAAGGAGGCGAATGTTGTTCCACCTTTCAAGAAGGGTAATAGGGAAATCCCTGGCAATTACAGACCAATCAGTCTCACGTCTGTGGTCAGCAAAGCTTTGGAAAGAATTCTGAGGGATAGGATTTATGACTATTTGGCAAAGCATAGCCTGATTAAAGGCAGTCAGCATGGCTTTGTGAGGGGCAGGTCATGCCTTACAAATCTTATTGAGTTCTTTGAGGCGGTTTCAAGACAGGTCGATGACGGTCGAGCAGTGGATGTGGTGTATGTGGACTTCAGCAAGGCATTTGATAGGGTTCCCCATGGTAGGCTCATTCATAAAGTCAGGAAGTATGGGATACAGGGAGATTTGGCGATCTGGATTTAGAATTGGCTGGCTGACAGAAGGCTGTAGATGGAAAGTATTCTGCCTGGAAGACAGTGTTGAGTGGGGTCCCGCAGGGCTCTGTTCTTGGGCCTCTGCTCTTTGTAGTTTTTATAAATGACTTGGATGAGGAGGTTGAGGGGTGGGTTAACAGATGACACAAAGGTTGGAGGTGTTGTCGATCGTATAGAGGGCCACTGCAGGCTGCAGCGTGACATAGACAGGATGCAGAGCTGGGCTGAGAAATGGCAGATGGAGTTCAACCTGCATAAATGCGAAGTGATGCATTTTGGAAGATCAAACTCAAATGCTGAATATAGGATTAAAGACAGGATTCTTGGAAGTGTGAAGGAACAGAGGGATCTGGGTGTGCAAGTACATAGATCCCTCAAAGGTGCCACCCAAGTGGATAGGGTTGTTAAGACAACATATGGTGTTTTGACATTCATTAACAGGGGGATCGAGTTTAAAAGCCGCGAGGCTTTGCTGCAGCTCTATAAGTCCCTGGTGAGACCACACTTGGAATATTGTGTCCAGTTCTGGTCACCCTACTATAGGAAAGATACAGAGGCTTTGGAAGGGGTGCAAAGAAGGTATACCAGGATGCTGCCTGGACTGGAGGGCTTGCCTTATGAAGGAAGGTTGAATAAGCTCGGACTTTTCTCTCTGGAGAGAAGGATGAAGAGAGGAGACCTGATCGAGGTATACAAGATAATGAGAGGAATGGATAGAGTCAATAGCAGAGACTTTTCCCCAGGGCAGGATTGATTGGTACGAGAAGTCATAGTTTGAAGATATTAGGAAAAAGGTGTAAAGGAGACATCAGAGGTAGGTTCTTTACGCAGAGAGTTGTGAATGCATGGAATGCGTTGC
The DNA here is from genome assembly GCF_004010195.1 of Chiloscyllium plagiosum. NCBI lineage: Eukaryota > Metazoa > Chordata > Chondrichthyes > Orectolobiformes > Hemiscylliidae > Chiloscyllium > Chiloscyllium plagiosum. The sequence continues at coordinate 13,046,030 of NC_057738.1, read as the reverse complement.
CAGCGGTGGTGGTGGAAGCAAAGTCATTGGGGACATTTAAGCGACTGCTGGACTTGCACATGGATAGCAGTGAGTTCAGGAGTGCGTAGGTTAAGTTACTATATTTTACATTAGGATTAAGTCTCAGCACAACATCGTGGGCCTAAGGGCTTGTTCTGCGCTGTACTTTTCTATTATGGATTTCCTATTCTTATTAAAGCCTCAAAGTGTTGCAACTGTCTTCTGTTTGACTCCCTCTGGTTTCGCTTTTAAATTGCTCCCTTTGTCATCTTAATTCTGCTTCGCAATGTTCCAAGTGCTGCAACTTTCATTTAAAGTACTTCTATTGCCTTTTCTGTAGCCATGCCTTGCAGTGTCCATCTCACCATGGCAGGAACAGTCACAGTGAGCTGTAAGTCCTCTTTTAACTTCTATCGGCCTCAACCTGGTTTGTGCTCCATTCCTTTACATTTCGCCCCTTTTTCAACAGGCAAACCTCAGACACACTTGCACTCTTTTTTGAATCATAAATGGGGAATGTTCCTACAAACCCTCGATTCCAAATGGAATTTCTAACTGGCAGAAGAGACTAATCTTTAAGTTCTTTCAAGCGCACGCTGTCTTTCTGAGCTTCTTACAAGATCTGAAGTAAAGATTTTAACTTAGAAAGCAGTTTTTGGTGCTATTTCCATGAGCTGCTTGTTTATTCAAGAGCTTGCAGCTGTGTACTGTCTGTGGAATTCTTATTGTGGTAAAGTCTTTGAAGCTGTAAACTTACAGAAATTTCTTCTAGTGGGTGCAATGGATATTTTCATCACTGTACTTCAGGTATGAAGCAATGGTGTTCATCATTGATCAGCATGTTCTACTTGACTGTAGAAGGTTGCTGCATCATTCCTCTTTTCTCCCTCCTTGACTGAGTCCAAGACCTTTTTATTTTCCAGTAGTAGAGGCACAATCTCTAGAGATTCTTAACGGGTAGAGACTCTTGTCTTAAACAAGATGTCGTTATTGCATGATACGTTAGTAAGACTGACATTGTTACTGAGATTATGAAGAGACCTGTTGATTTAGGTCTTCACTGCACAAGAGTCTAAGATGGTCTGCCTTATCCCCAGCCAAGCCTTTCTGACATCATTGGATTGGGTTGAGCTTACTGCCTCCAACGGTAATTCTTTCGGGACCATTTCCTTTCCCAACAGATGTATTGATAGATTGAGATAAAGTAAGCTAGGCTTATGGGGACCATAAATATTGGCAGCAACATGTTGAACCAAATGACTTGATTCTGTACTGTAAAAAAAACTATATAATTGGAGAGAAAAATGCAGCTCTTTGCAACATTGTGAAATGTTCCTAAAGCTTAGCAAATGCATTTGCTTTATATTCAGTACATGTACATGATACAGAGATAAAAAAAAGTACCTGATTGCTGTACAAAAGTGCCAGTATCAGCATAAATTTGGCAGAACCCCATGGCATACTTGGAGTAGGTGCTGGTTTAAGCAAAATCATGCACATGTTTTACTTTCGCATCAGATGCTTATGAAGCAGGAATCTGACAATATTGATCAGTCTCAGTTCTAGTTTAGCAGGAGAGATATTTTCTTCTGTGTGTCATGTTAAATTAAAGTGTCAAAATAAATAAAAGAAAATTTAATAATAGATGTTTTCTTCGGTTTTCCTATCCTTTATTCAGTGCCGTATTAAATTCTTAGCAAGCAAAAGTATCAATGTTTTTCTGAGACAATACCACCTGGAAGATCAGAACTAAAGAAACTAAAAGATGATCTCTCAGAATGTTGCTCCAGAATCAACTAAAGCAAGACCTGAAAGAAGTTGTATTTGAATAATACATTAATTCAGAAGGTCCTAAATGATTTCACTGTTCAGTGATTTACTTTTGCATTGTTGTAGAGAAATACAACAGTTAATTTGCACATTGCATGGTACCACAAGCAGAAAAAGACATAAATTACTTAAATTGAGTGGAAATCAGTAGCACAAAATGACCGATTGTGAACCATCAGCCAATTTTATTTTACAACCAATGTTTTTCTTCCACTGCTACTTTCCTACTCATTCATTATGTGAGTGTTACTGGTTCAGCCAGCATTTATTGCATATCTCCAATTGCTCTGGAGAAGATGGTGGTGATCTGATTTCATGAACTGCTGCAGGTATTGGGGTGTACGTACACCGCACAAAGCTATGTGGAAGGAGTAACTTCATGAAAATGGATATTTAGAGGTGTGCAAATTAACTGCGATTTGTCATTTCCCATTCACGCAAATAAATATTATACTTAATCTGTTTTAGATAGAAGGTAAAACTTGCCATAGTCTTACCAGGTCAGAGGGCTACTCCCTGCGCCCCTCCCCCACAGAGTGATGACTAGAAGTGGTTTAACCTGAGGGTTATCATGCCTCAAGTGAGGGGAGAAGTTAAGGAGAATCCTTCATAGAAATCTCAGCCAGAGTGGGAATTGAAGCCATACCATTGGTGTTACTCTACATCACAGTACAGCCATCCAGCCAGCTAAGCTAACTAACCCCATTGTTTTAGCGATATTCAGTTGATCAGCAAGATAACGTCTGTCTTTTTTTAAATTAATGCCAGGTGCTTTCACATCTATTTAAAAATGTAGCTATCTAATCTGAAAGGCAACATCTCTGACAGTGTAGCACACACTCAGTGTCCAAGTCACCACTAGATTACAGATCCAAGTGCAACAACCTGCCTGTCTCTTCACCCCCATCCCTGTCTCTGTCCGACCAATCCTCCTTCCCCTGTCTCTGCTACTGCCCAGCTGTTAAGTGTGGCTCAGAAATGGCATCTTTGCATCTTAGTAACAAGATTGTGGGTTCATGTCTCACTACAAGGACAATAAGGCAAATAGTGTAAGTGTTGCTGGTTTAGAATAATCATCCAAAATTAAACATGCTTTAAGAGCACAGCAAGCCATGGACTAGCGTCGAATTATTCCTCCATTGAACTTTATTGTTGCCAATAATAGAACATTGTTCTTACAAAGTGAAATTTTCGCTTTGGAGGAAATATTTCTCCACCGTCACTCTATAAAGAAACTTACAACAAAGTGAGTTGTGCATTCTCATACACAAAACGGTGGCATCAAATTTCAATATTTGTAATGGCCCAGAAATGTTCCTTGCATCCTTCATAGCAATGCAGTGATGAAGGCACCCAAAAGTCTTTGTGTAGGTTTCAAATCTGCCCCATGTTATCGTGTGTTTGCCACAATGTGAATCATTTCAAGGCAATTCCACCACTTCAATAAAAGATTCCAATTTAATGTATGAACATAGAGGAATTAAAGCAAAAGTAGGCCTTCCAATCTGTTCCATCATTCAACAAAATCATGGCTGATTTTCCACCTAAACTCTACAATCACACATCACCCTCATATCCCTTAATTCGCTTAGTGGCTCAAAGTCTACTGGCTATTAATTTAAATATACTCAATATTTGAGAAGATCAGCAGGTCTGGCAATATCTGTCAAGAGAAATCAGAGTTTACGTTTCAGGTCCGGTGACCCTTCCTCAGAACTGGAAAGACTCCAAGGGTCACTGGACCCAAAAATGTTAACTCTGATTTCACTTGACAGATGCTGCCAGACTTGCTGAGCTTTTCCAGCAATGTCTGCTTTTGTTTCAGATTTATAGCATCCACAGTTCTTTCAGTTTCAATATTTGAGCATTGGCGAATTATTCAGTTAGAGAATTCCAAGCATTCACACCTCTTTCAAAGAAGAAATTGCTCATCAACTGTATTCTAATTGACCAAAATCTGACAGTGACCTGTGTTCTGGATTTCCAATCAAAGAAAATATTTTCTCAGCGTTTACTGTGTGAAGCCCCTTAAGCATGTTATATGTGATTCAATGAGACCTTTCTCAACCTTTTAAACTCCAAGGAATTTAGAGTCAATGTACGTGAAGCTGGAAGAGCACAGCAGGTCAGACAGCATCTGAAAAGCAGGGAAGTCAACGTTTCGGGCCAAAAGTCTTCATTAGACCTGGGGTGGGGGGAGGGCAGCCTGGAAGTAGATAAAGGGGTAGGATTGGAACTTGTGAAAAAGATAGGTGGTAGCAGGTATGGGGTTACTGTGATTGATCAGTGGGAAGAATGGAGTAGATAGGTGAGTAGGAAGATGGGCAGGTCAGGTCAGGTCAGGTCAGGGAGGCGAGGACGAGGGGTAGGGCTAGACATGGGATAAGGCTAGGAGAGGAGGGATTTTGAAGCTGGTGAAGTCAATATTGAGGCCATTGGGATATAAGCTGCCCAGGTGAAATATCAGGTGATGTTCCTCTAGTTTCTGTTTGGCTTTAGTCTGACAGTGGAGGAGGCCAAAGATGGACATGTAGCTAGGGGTGCGGGGTGGTGGAATGGCAACAAGAAGGTCAGGTTGGTTAGTGCGTGCAGAATACAGATGCTCCTCGAACTGGTCTCAACGTCTCATCTGCAACTCCCTCATCAACTCTACACTCCCCGCCAACTTCTCCACCACACCCAGTACCTTTTCCTGCAACTGCAGGAGGTGCAACACCTACCCCTACACCACCCCTTTCACCTCCGTCCAAAGTCCCAAATAATCCCTCCAATCTGACAGACGTTCACCTGCACTTCATGCAACCTGATCTATTGTATCTGTTGCTCCTGATATGGTGTCCTCTACACTGGGGAGACCAAACACAGTCTTGGGAACCAGTTCCCAGAGCCAAATGGAAACTGAAGGAACAACACCTGATATTTCACCTGGGGAGCTTAAATCCCAATGAACTCAACATCAACTTCACCAGCTTCAAAGTCCCTCCTCCCCTAGCCATATCCCAAGTTTAGCCCCACCCCATCTCCTCCTTCCTGACCTGACCTAACCTGTCCATCTTCCTACCCCAGTCCTGTCGAAAGGTTTCAGCCCAAAATATTAGCTTTCTTGCTCCTCGGATGCTGCCTTACCTGCTGTGCTTTTCCAACTTCACATCTATTGTCTGTGACTTCCAGCGTCTGTAGTCCTTATTGTCTCCAAGGAATTTAGACCTAATCTACTCAGTCTCTCCACATAATACCATCAACCTAGCAACCAGTCTCGGGAATTCCTAATAAAGCAAGTGTATGTTTCCTTGGGTATTATCAAAAGTGCTCACACTGCAGGCTTTTCAATTTCCTGCAAATCACATTAAGGCATCCTTACTTTTGTAGGAGAAAGTGAGGACTGCAGATGCTGGAGATCAGAGTCGAGAATGTGGTGCTAGATAAGCACAACAGGCAGTATCAGAGGAGCAGGAGAATTGGTGTTTCAGGAATAGGCTCTTCCTGATGAATTGTCGATTCTCCTGCTGCTGGATGCTTCCTCATCCTTACTTTTGTACTCCAGTCACTTTGCAACAAAACCTAAACCTAACATTTGCTTTCCCAAATTTTTGCTGTGCCTACCTGTTACACTTCTGCAATACATATGTAACAATATCCAGACTCAGATTCCTCTGAGTGCAAACATTTCACAGTCTATTACTATTCACAAACGTATTCTGCTTATTCTATTACTTATATTTTATTATTCTTCCAACCAAAAGCTGATAACTTCACACTTCACCATGTTGTATTTCATTGCCATTTGTTACCCTCTCATTTAATCTGTTTTTTCCCCCAATGGCCTCTTTACATTCTCCTTGTCACTTTCGTTCTTACCTAAGTTTTGTTAGTAAACTTATATTCAGTCCCCTTATCTAAATCACTGATATAGACTGTAAATATCTGAAATCCAATTACTGGTCCTTGCACTACCCTGCTAATGGGAGACTACTAAACCAAAGTTTTGGGATTTTTTGCTTTTTTTGTAATCAAAATGGTGAATTCCACATTCTCTGTATAAAATGCAGGTTTTCCTGCTTTCTGCAGCCAGGATGGAGGTTTCCAGTTTCTTCATAGGCCTGCTGAATGCTTTCCTATATTCCATTGCCTAACACACAATGCATGTCCCTTTGCTTAAATTTTGAAATAAATTGTTGTTACTACATTCACAAACTTTCAAGCTGAATCCATGGTCTAAATTGTGCATCACCTTTTCACTGTCTTAGGAATTTTCTTTCTTCCTCTGTCTTCTAAAGCTTTTAAAATACCTTTTTATTCCCTTAAATCTGCTTTATGATATTTCTGATATTAACTTGGTTGTTCTTGACTTTGTTACTGTAATTGTGCCTTGTGATGGTGACACTCACTGTGAAAAGATGAGTGCTCCTTCCTTTATCTTCCAGTTTTCCCAGCCTGGTCTTTTGTATCACTAAAGTTCTTTTCTCCATGCCCACCAACATTTTTACCATTACTCACAGAGTGCCAAACCATTATCATATTATGATCACTTTTATTTAGAAAACCTTTTTACTGGAAGTTATAATTGTTCATTTCAGAATACTAGACTCAAAATTATCAGTTCTTTCACTGGGTCCTCAACATTATGAACATCCCCTGCACAACATCATTGCAAATATGGTTTGTCCAGCTTGTATGCGCTGTCCCAATCCAGAGTACTATTCCAGCATGAGATGTTGTCTTCTAGTACCACTCCAATATGAGATGCCATTTCCAGAACATTATTCTAAAATGAGTTTGTGTTCCAGCAACCACTCCAGTATGAAATGCTGTGCTCCAGTGCAGTGTTCCAATATGAGGTGCATTCCAGCATATTATTCTAGTATGAGGTGTTGTGTTCCAATTCAATACTCCATTATGAGGTGTTGAGTTCCAGTACAGTATTCCACTATGATATGCCAGGTTTCAGAACATTATTCCAGTATAGAGTATTGTATCCTAGTGCAATATTCCAGTATGGTGTGTTGAGTTCCAGTACAGTGTTACAACATGAGGGTTCTGTTCTAGTACGGTATTGTATTCTGTGATTGTTCCAATACTGTATTTCATTATGAGATACTGCGTTCCAATACAGTTTGTCAGTATGAAATGTTGTGTTCCACTGCAGTGTTCCAATATAAGGTGATGTGTTCCAGTATATTATTGTGATATACTGAGTTTCAATATATTATTCCAGTATGAGGCATTGTGTTCCAATACAGTACAGAATTTCAGTATGGAGCGTTGAGTTTCAATACAGTAATCCAACATCAAGGTGTTGTGTTCAGTACATTATTCCAGTATGAGATGTTTTGTTCCAGAACACCATTCTAATACTAGATGCTGTGTTCTAGAACATTATTCCAGTATGAGGTGTCAAGCTCCAACATGAGTTGTATTTCAGTACATTATTACACTATGTGGTGTTATATTCCAGTAGTGTTATAACATGTACGCTTGTATTTCAGTGCAGTATTTCAACATGAATTGTTGTGTTAATTATTCTAACATAAGGTGTTGTGCTTCATTGTATCAAGCCAAGATTGGACATTTGTTCCAGAGTTGTTCTGTAAATAATTAAAAGTGGGTAGGCCTCTACCCTTTTTAAAACTGATGTCACACCATACTCGTGTGCATCAATAAGTATATAAAGCCACCTAAACAATCCAAAGCACTCCTTTCTAGGCAAGGTTTACACAATACAATGTGCAATAAGCTCTGTTTGTAAAGGGCAATGATTTTCATACTTTTTTAATCGCAGTGTAATTCTGAATGTTTTAATTGTGCTGTTAACCATGGTACTGCTCTAAGCGATTATAAACTAAATGTCATTTGCAGCATTATCCAACCAACACTGTCCATATTAACAGAAGATAAGAAGCTGCTAGGAATGTGTAACACCATACATTCTGGAGTATTTGAGGGAGGAATGATTCCTATTTTATAAATTACCTGAAAACCAACAGTGTATTACACTCTTGAACACAGGTGCAATTTTTTTTCTCTCTGCGAGAATGATTTATGTGACCTGCAAATAGCAGTTATCTACAGTTGAGGCCCAGAGAATCTTGAATGAAAGCAAGCTGTGCAGGCATTTCACAGCAGCGATAAATTCCACATCAAATTTAATTTCACATAGTTTCTTTAAAATACAAGAAAATGTATTCATTATACTTTCATACCAACCATTATCAGCTTTGAAGGTGCATTGATGACAAGGATTAAAGTTAAAAATTGCTGGCATCTCCAACTGTGCTGTATTCTAATAACTCACTGGCATGCAGTTTTAAATTTCTAGCTTGCTGATTTTTGACATCTTCAATAGTGCAAGAATATAAAAAAGTATTGTTGCTACCAGCAGAGACAGCTTTAGTCTCCTGCAAATCCTGTGATCACTGAGCGGAATAACTGATGACATTCACTAAGTTACAATTACTATATTTAATGTTTAGTCTATTATTGAATCTCAGCGTAGAATATGATCTATATTAGCAGAAAGTGCAATCATAATGACATAGATTCAGAGAAACAGTGTATTGCTCTTTGTCTGATGGTTATTTTATACAAACATTTATCATTCTGAATAGTGATTCACTTCATTGCTAACTTATTTTTATAGCCTTCTTTTCTACCATTACCTCTGGATGTGTAACAGATATCTGTAAATCTGAATGAGTTCACATTTATTCCAATAATAAGACTTTGTCTCAATTCATTTTACTTCTACTGATCACAGAAGTGACCAATTATTGCCCATATTATTTTCTTTCCTTTCTGATCAATATATTTAATTGCATTTCACTGGTTGTTTCCTTTGTTATGTCCTGTAAGTTTTTATTTAAAACAAATATATTAAAGCAAATGAATAGAAAGCAGGATTTTTCAGCAATGCTTCACCTGAGGCCCACTGAAGATGTTACCTAGTAGGGAAATAAAATGTGTGGAAATGAACCTTCAAGCTCAGCAAGCAAACCTACATCCAACACCTCAACCTGAGCTCAAAAGTCGTCTCAAAAAAAGCATTTTTGCATCTCAGTTGCTGATATCTGTGATGCTCTGAGCAGAAAAAAGGATTCCCCTCCATTTCTATTACAGTCTGTTCTGTTATAACACAACAGTTGCATTCCCATGTGACCTCGTGTTGTACAAAATTGCGCAATAGAATTAATGGGGCCTATGGGAAAAACAGAGTTAGGAACAGACCACCAAAAATATCAGTAAAGATCAAAACAAAAACAATAGTTAGCCGAACACAAACAATAGCACAATCAAAGTGAATGTTAAAATCATATATTTTAATGAAATAACACATTAAATCTAACACTTTAAGGGGTTTCTGAGTTTGCTGGGTTACAGTACTGTATTAAGACATGGACTGAGGGTCATCATCAGAATCATCATTACTCTCAGGTGCAGTTCTGAGTGCAGGGTTACGATGAAAGAAAATATTTAGCCCAGAAGTGGGTGGCTGTGGCTCATTGTTCGCAGACTGTTTCTTGGGAGTTGGACTAAAAAACGATATCTAGTTTTTGCTGCTTTGCCATCTTTCTTCTTTCATGAAGAAGCTGTTCATAGGGTCTCGGATACAACTTAATGCCACAAACTGCTATCCTGCTGCATTCTGCATTGTAGTCATAGAGTCATAGAGATGTACAGCATGGAAACAGAGCCTTTGGTCCAACCCGTCCATGTCGACCAGATATGGTCCAACCCTGGCAACATCCTTGTAAATCTTTTCTGAACCCTTTCAAGTTCCACAACATCTTTCTGATAGGAAGGAGACCAGAATTGCACACAATATTCCAACAGTGGCCTAACCAATGTCCTGTGCAGCCGCAACATGACCTCCCAACTTCTGTACTCAATACTCTGACCAATAAAAGAAAGCATACCGAACATCTTCTTCACTATCCTATCTACCTGCGACTCCACTTTCAAGGAGCTATGAACCTGCACTCCAAGGTCTCCATTGCCCTCTAACAGCTGCAACTGTTTCTCAACTTCCCTCAGGATTGAAGACAAAAGAGAAGTGGAGAGTTCTCATGGGGCTGCATCTTGGAGCTCTTCATCTTCATCTCGAGCTTCAACTTCCCTCACAACAGCAAGTTGTTGTAGATCAGTCTCCACTTCTTCAAATCCAAATTGCTTGGTAAGAGTGCAACAATGTTAGATTAGATTAGATTACTTACAGTGTGGAAACAGGCCCTTCGGCCCAACAAGTCCACACCGACCTGCCGAAGCATAACCCACCCATTCCCCTACATTTACCCCTTTTACCTAACACTACGGGCAATTTAGTATGGCCAATTCACCTGACCTGCACATCTTTGGACTGTGGGAGGAAACCGGAGCACCCGGAGGAAACCCACGCAGACACGGGGAGAACGTGCAAACTCCACACAGTCAGTCACCTGAGTCAGGAATTGAACCCGGGTCTCTGGCGCTGTGAGGCAGCAGTGCTAACCACTGTGCCACCGTGCCGCCCCGTATTGTCCCGTCATCCAACTGCTTTTGCTTGACCCGAAGTAAACACCGAGAGTGGGCTGAAGGTAACCGGGAATGGAATGGTGTGACAGCCAACAGGAGTTTGAAAAATATTCTCTGATCGCTGGAAGCTCCTCTGATGGTTCAATACCTTTAAAATCATGAAGAAAATCTGGGAGCAGCTTCTGCCAAACTCTATGCAAGTAGTCCTTCCTGACATCACCGCAGGTCTCCACAATGATATCAATAACATTCTTAATGTTAAAGCTCTTCCAAAATTGAAGAACACTGTCCTCATTATCTCCCTCAGTAGCTGGAGTCAGCTTCTTGAATGTACACCTTAAATAATAAGTTTTAAATGCTGCAATTGCCCCCGGTCCATGGGTTGTTTGAGAGAGTTTGTGTTCAGAGTAGAAATAGCACTTTGATGTTTTCAGAAAGCTCACCAATAGCGGAAGGATGGTTTGGTGCATTGTCCAGAATGAGGAGAATCTTGAAATCCAAATCTTTTCTCCTGCAATAATTTCTAAAAACATCCTCGAAAACATCAACAATAAGGTCAGAAAAAAAAATTGTCCCGTCATCCAACCGTTTTTGCTTGACCCGAAGTAAACACCGAGAGTGGGCTGAAGGTAACCGGGAATGGAATGGTGTGACAGCCAACAGGAGTTTTAAAAATATTGTGCCCCAATTCACCAATTGCGTCACAGCCAAATTGCGTTGACAAAATGCATATTATGGGAGAACAACATGTACCCAGAAGCTGTGACCTGCCCACCCTATTTTGAACAGCAATCAAAGAGGTCAAAACCTGGGCAAGTGAATTATGGCAAAAACTGAAAGGCAATATCAGTCTGCCTTTGTTCTGACTGTTTATAAATACATCAACATTTAAAACAAACAACACAATTCTCTGATACTATAGTTAGAATTTTTCCAAAATAATGGTTACTTGTCAATTACATGGAGTTTCATTCATGCTTTCTGTCTATGGGTTTACTGGTGCAATCTTCACAGCTCACTACATTTCATATGCATCACATCCCGACAGCGCCATTCTTGTGCTAACATGTCCTGCCGCTGCCAGGACTATCTGGGATTCCTACAACCAATGCCACATTAAAGCCTAGCTGTACAACAGGTCAAACACTGGCAAGCAGAAACAGTCCTTCACTGTACATAGAGTGAAAGGGAAAGGAGAAAAAAAGCTTCTGAGGGCAAATAGATAGCACAGCTGACACTTGATTGGAACCAGAATTTCACAATCATAAACAGAGTCATAGAGTCATAGAGATGTATCCTTCACTGTACATAGAGTGAAAGGGAAAGGAGAAAAAAAGCTTCTGAGGGCAAATAGATAGCACAGCTGACACTTGATTGGAACCAGAATTTCACAATCATAAACAGAGTCATAGAGTCATAGAGATGTATAGCATGGAAACAGACCTTTTGGTCCAACCAGTCCATGCCAACCAGATATCCCAATCCAATCTAGTCCCACCTGCCAGCACCCGGCCCGTATCCCTCCAAACTCTTCCTATTCATACACCCATCCAAATGCCTCTTAAATGTTGCAATTGTACCAGCCTCCACCACATCCTCTGGCAGCTCATTCCATTCACGTACCACCCTCTGCGTGAAAACGTTGCCCCTTAGGTCTCTTTTATATCTTTCCCCTCTCACCCGAAACCTATGCCCTCTAGTTCTGGACTCCCCGACCCCAGGGAAAAGACTTTGTCTATTTATCCTATCCATGCCCCTCATAATTTTGTAAACGTCTATAAGGTTACCCCTC
>NC_057738.1:12995943-13031775 GCF_004010195.1 Chiloscyllium plagiosum | reverse complement strand
AATCCCCTACCATAACTACCCTATTATTCTTACAGATAGCTGAGACCTCCTTACAAGTTTGTTTCTCAATTTCCCTCTGACCATTGGGGGTCTATAATACAATCCCAATAAGGTGATCATCTCTTTCTTATTTATCAGTTCCACCCAAATAACTTCCCTGGATGTATTTCCGGGAATATCTTCCATCAGCACAGCTGTAATGCTGTCCCTTATCAAAAATGCCACTCCCCCTCCTCTCTTGCCTCCCTTTCTATCCTTCCTGTAGCATTTGTATCCTGGAACATTAAGCTGCCAGTCCTGCCCATCCCTGAGTCATGTTTCTGTAATTGCTATGATATCCCAGTCCCATGTTCCTAACCATGCCCTGAGTTCATCTGCCTTCCCTGTTAGGCCCCTTGCATTGAAATAAATGCAGTTTAATTTATTAGTCCTACCTTGTCCCTGCCTGCCCTGACTGTTTGACTCGCTTCTGTTCTCAGCTGTACCCGTCTCAGATTGATCTCTTTCCTCACTATCTCCCTGGGTCCCATCCCCCACCTTACTAGTTAATGTGTTGTCTCTTTACATCATCACCTGTCTGATTGACTATCATTGCAACCACAGCTGCAGGAATGAAGCCACAGTCTACCTGTCCTTAAATCCATACCATGTTAGAGTTCTGTCTGAAGGAATGTTGCTCTTTCCCTGAAACCAGTAGAACATAACGTCTTGTCTTTGTCCAATGTGGGAGCATCAAACTGTTGATAATGTTAGCTGTTATTGGACCACAAGCATTGAAACCTCATCTTCAACAAGACTACCATGTGCTCCACACTGACTGTGGCAAAAAAGTAGACTGTGTTATATCAGTACTCAGCTGCGTTCAGGGGGTTGTGTAATGGAGGCATCAACCAAGGTTGCAGAAGGTAGCCTATATTTCCTAGTAACCGTCCATGCAATGTTATTGGCCCTTGAAAAAAGTAGGAAGCTTGAAGTTATGAAGGGTAAAGGAATCATGGCAGCTTCCAGGGTATTTGGCATAGACATTTAAAATGTGGTAGCAATGATCAAAAGATGACTCCTGCATTGACTGAATAGAAGTGTTCTCCATTTATGGAATTGATTTAGTTGCGATATGGTGCTCTCAACATGCTGTGGGCTTTAGCCTGAAACATCTATTTTTCTGCTCCTCAGATGCTGCCTGACCTGCTGTGCTCTTCCAGCACCACACTCTTGACTCTAATCTCCAGCATCTGCAGTACTCACTTTCGCCTATGCTGTGTGTACAGTCTGCCATGCCTGTACCTGGGGGAAACCTGCTATGTTGGCAAAACATGCTGCCTAGGCTGCATCACTGATCTTGTCGTGAACAAACAAGGTGAAGTGATGTGATCTGTCACAAATTGTATCAGTAACAGCATTGATCCATTTGTGTGTTATGAATTGAGAGATCACACCGACGTCCCAGTGGCTCCTTGGGAGCAGGAGTTGAATAAAAATATGGCACTGCTGTCACTTTGATGTTCACTGAGATAGGATGGCCACTCACCCTTCAGTTTGTGAGCCCCACTGCACGAGACAATGCAGTTTTGTGACAGAATCCCAGGACATGCTCAGACAGAGCCCCAATCATCAGGAGGAAATGGTATTGAAGATGAAAAACTGTACATCCTCAGGGGGCCTTTGGCTGTGACTTCTTCTTGTGAAGACTGTTAAGCAGCTGCTGGGGGCTGTTATTGTTCCTAGGCTTGCTGGCATATTTGTTCTTCCTTAGTCTCTCTATGATTTCAATATACATCTCCCACAGCATAAATGGTCTCTGTTGTGACTGGATCCATTGCTCATGGTTCCAATGAAGCTGTGTGGGAAGTATGAGAAACAGAAAAGGTCCTTAATAATGTGAGCAGTCAGTATTTGCATCACACATAAATGACAGTTTAACATTGTTCTCAATACAGTGGGACATGGAGATTCCGATATGGAGGGCCATGGAATGCCTCTTCAGGGATTTTTGAAATAAGGACTTGAATCCAATATATTTGGAACAAGCATGTCATGTGAATACAGTATGAGATTGTACACGTGGTAGGATTATTGAAACCTTGTGTTCCCAAGTCAATACCCAAGAAAGACAGCATTGCATTTAAGATCAGATTGTTAAATATTTACAGATGAAGGTGAGAGGTAATCAGCTACAAATCATTGTGCAACCAATGAGAACTTGAATTACCTTTGTGAATTGTGGCCTGCAGTTGATACTTTAAGGTCACCTGTAATTACCTCTAGTTCACAGAGATGTCTGTGATCAATCTCTATTTACCAATGACATGATCAAGATTGTCTGTGGCCAGGATTTGCATCTTACATAGTTGGTCATTGCACGCATTTGCTGTGAAGTTGAGTAGAGTACGTGCAGATTGGGAGGCAGGAAGTCAGAATTTGGTGCTTGCAAACTGTTGGGAGGGGGCAGCATTGTGTGGTCCCTTTAAAAGATAACGTGATTTGTCTGTGTTTTGAGCTTTAAAATAGATGTCTGTGAGCAGCAGCTTGTAAGTTTGCAAGTACACAGAGAGCAGCTGAATTGTAACATTTGTATCAATAAACCGGAGAGTTAGCAGGCCAAGCAGCAGTTTTTTTTTAACTAAGACGATGGGTTTTTGAATTTAGCTGATCAATTTGAGATAGGTGCTTTGATACCAAAAACCTATTAAATTTAAGTCTCATGGTTTTCACAACATAGGGCCAATCCTATTGTAAAGAATATTGACACATCCTCATGGGTATGAAAAGAAGAGGGCAGTTGGACAAAGACCCCAGAGCGAGCTGCTATCCACCAGACCTAACAGCCCTCAGCTCTCACAGCCTCCTCTGTGTCTTAGGGAAAGCACCATCTCAATAACACTGGTACCAACAGCACAACCAGATAATATTCCTGACAGAAGAATCGACGGACAAGGCACAGAACATTCCGTTGTAATTTCAAGAGACTAAGTTCAATTTTTTTTATGAGTGAGACTTGTCTTTATTGGAACTGAGTACCATTAGCATCATGCTTTTTTTGGGAATAGTTAGCAGTTAGAAGGGATTTATTCAGTTTATCAATAGTTTAGTTAATTTGTTCACTGCTGGAGTTAGATAAATTTTTACCTGTAGATTTTAAAGTGAATGTCAGGGATTTATTTTATTTAACTGTGAGAAGTTGTTGAAACGCAGGTTGTACTACTTTTCACACCCTTTTTAGAGATTATGGGCATTTTGGTGTTAGTTCTCAGAGGGGGGTCAATCTCTGCTTCATAACACCTTTCACACGGAAAATTCTACCATTACAGATATCTTCTCTCTGCACTGTGTAAGTATATGATTCATGCAATTGCCCTTGGAGAACCTCACAATGCTCACAAGTACAGCCTGTAGCTTCAGTCATCCAACAAATTTCTACAATTCTAGATGGCTCTACATCAAGGTTCTCTCTAAGCAAAGTCCCTGGACTTGCCAAATCAAGTTGGGCCCCATAATGATCATATACATGCACGAAGGGCTGTGCACTTAAATAAACCCCCCCAGCACTCCACAATGAAATGGAGAGGGATGTTGCTCCATATGCAAGAACACATCAAGCTACCTCTTGAAGGCCTGTTGCAAATCCATTCACACACATAGTCTGATCACTGCACTCTTGACCTCTAAAACCTTCCTATTCATCTACCTGTCCAAATGTCTTTTAAATGTTGTTACTGTACCTGCATCTACTAATTCCTCAATCTGTTCTTTCCACATACGAACCACCCACTGTCTGGTCTTCTTTAAATCGTTCTTCTCAACCTTAAAAACATATCCTCTAGTTTTGTACTCTCCTACCCTAGGAAAAAGACCTTTGCTATTTACCTCATCTATACCTCTCACGATTGTATACACCTCCATCAGGTCACCCTTCAACCTCACATACTCCAGCAAAATGTCCCACTTATCCAGCCTCCCCTTATAACTCAAATCCTCAAGTCTCAGTAACATCCGTGTAAATCTTTTCTGACCCTCTCCAATTTAATAATATCATTCCTATAGAAGAGTGATCAGAACTGCACACAATGTATGACCCCTTATTTTTAAACAACAACCCATAGTTCTAGATTATAGTACAAGAGGAAACATCTTTTCCACATTCACCCTGCCATGATCCTGCAGAATCTTATATTTTCAGTTATGTGATCTCTTCCTCAACTAAACTGCATCAAAAATAATTCTAACCTGACCACACTTCTTCTTAAGACAACCCACCCATTCCAAGTATTAGTCTACAAGTCTGCCCTAAAGTGCTTCCAATGTATTTACATCTTTCCTTAAATAAGGAAAAAATTGCTGTAAACAGTACAGTACTCCAGGTGTGGTCTCACCTCTATTAATGCCCTGCTTCACTGATGTGGAAGTACTGGTGTTGGACTGGGGTAGACAAATTCAGAAATCACATGACACCAGATTATAGTCCAACAGGTTTATTTGAAATCACAAGCTTTCAGAGCCTGATGAAGGGGCTATGCTCTGAAAGCTTGTGATTTCAAATAAACCTGTTGGACTATAATCTGGAGTCATGTGATTTCTGACCTGTTTCACTGAAGCATAGCCTCCCTACTTTTGTTAATTCACATTGCAATAAAACTAACATTTTACCAGCTTTCATAATTTCTTGTTTTCCCTGCACACTAACCTTTTCATGATTCATGCACCAGGACACCCAGATCCCTCTGCAATCCCACAATGTAAATATTGCTTTTTTTTTATTCTCCCTGCCAAATTAAACAATTTCACATCTTCCAAGATTATATACCATTTATCATATCTTTGCTATTCGGTTAACTTGTCTGTCACTTTGTAGGTTCTTTATATCCTCTTCATGATACATTATCTTATCGATATTAGTGTCATATACAAATTTGGCGAGCATACTTTCATCTAAGACACTTATGTAAATGGTACAATGTTGAGGCCTCAGTGCTGAGACCTGTGACAGATTTCTCATTACATCTTGACAACCAAGAAATTGCCTCTTTATGGCTACTCTCTGTTTCCTGTTAGTTAGCCAACCTACCATCTGTGCCAATATGCTACCGACTGCACCACAACCCTTATTTTCCACAATAAAATGTGATGTGGCACCTTACCAAATGCCTTTATGCACAGCACATAATATTTCTTTTCAGAATTATAACAAATTGGATAAGTTAGAGTCATAGAGATAAACAGCACAGGAAAAAAAATCTTTAGTCCAAATCGTCCATGTCAACCAGATATCTTAAATTAAACTAGTCCCATTTGCCAGCATTTGGCCCATATCCCTCTAAACCTTTCCTATTCATGTACCCATACAGATGCCTTTAAAATGTTGTAACTGTACCAGCTTCCACCACTTTCTCTGCTAGCTCATTCCATACAAGCACCAGCCTCTGCCTGAAAAGATTGCCCCTTCGGTCCCTTATAAATCTTAAACGAAAACAGAAGTTTCTGGAAAAGCTCAGCAGGTCTGGCAGTTTCTGTGAAGAGAAATCAGAGTTAGCATTTCGGGTTCCAGTGACCTTCCTCAGAACTGATGGTAGCTAGGAAAATTTCAGCTTAAATGCAGAAGATAGGTTGGGGGAGGGGGTAAGGAGTAAACAATAGGTGGGGGATAGAGCCCAAAGAAAGAGAACAGTTGGACAGACAAAGGAGTAGATAATGATTCGGGTGGAGGGTGAGTAACTGTAAATGGAGATTGGTTTCCATCACAACTGATGGTACACCAGCCATGCTTGATGTAAATGGGGGCTTTGTTACATTTTGCAGAAATAATCACCTTTTCCTCTCATTTGTCAATTGCCCTTGTATAATCCACTAGAAAACATTAGTGAGTAAAATTATGGATATTTCTCATATGATGACAGCTGTTGTTAAGATTAAAAGCAAGAGCATTTCAGGACTGTTTGTTTAAATCCTTAATGGATGAACTTGATGCTGCCTATGGTGAACTAATTCTCTATGCTGATGTGAGGTGATTAAATTGAGTGAAGATATTTCAAAGTTTTTTTCAATCCTGATGCCTGAAATTGTCTTTTTTTTATTCTGGAATGAAGAAATGAAATGCACAGTTAACTGTCAGAAATGTGTGGTTGCTCTTCATTACATTCCTTACATACATAACCTTAAAACTGAATGAGTTGAACTGTGGGGAAAGGACAGATACTTGGAATATATGATCAGTATGCTGAATGGATTCAAAATGTAGCTGAGTCTGTAGTCCTCCCAATTAAAAATATAAAATGCTGCAATACTTCCCTAGTCTGGGGAAAACACTAGAAAAAAAAAATCAAAATCAAGATCAAAGAAGAATGGATCAATCTAGAAAACTTGTGGACACTTTTAGGGAAGTTAGCAGAGGAATTCAACAGGCAATTTCAGGGATTATAACTGTTGGAACAAATTATCATGCTTGTCTTAAATCCATTCCTTCAGGTAGATTTTTGTGGATTTGCTCCCAAATTTCATCAGATAGAACATTACAGCACAGTACATGCCTTTCGGACCTCAATGTTGTGCTGACCTGTGGAACCAATCTAAAGCCCATCTTACCAACACTATTCCATTTTCATCCATATGTTTATCCACTGCCCATTTAAATGCCCTGGACGTTGGTGAATGTACTACAGTTGCAGGGCAGTTCCATGCCCCTACTACTCTCTGAGTAAAGAAACCACCTCTGACATCTGTCCTATATCTATCACCTTTCAATTTAAAGCTATGTCCCCTGGTGCTTGCCATCATTATACGAGGAAAAAGGCTCTCACTTTTCACCCTATCTAACCCACTGATTATCTTATATGTCTCAATTAAGTCACCTCAACCTTCTTCGCTCTAATGAAAACAGCCTCAAGTCCCTCAGCCTTTCCTCATAAGACCTTTCCTCCATACAGGCAACAGTCTGGTAAATTGCCTCTGAACCATTTCCAAGGCTTCCACATCCTTCCTATAATGCGGTGACCGGAACTGTACGCAATACTCCAACTGTGGCCGCACCAGAAGTTTGTACAGCTGCAACATGACCTCGTGGCTCCGAAACTCAGACCCTCTATCAATAGAAGCTAACACACTGTGTGCCTTCTTAACAACCCTATCAACCTGGGTGGCAACTTTCAGGGATCTAAGTACATGAACACCAAGATCTCTTTGCTCATTTACACTGCCAAGAATCTTACCATTAGCTTAGTACTCTTTATTCCTGTTGTTCTTTCCAAAGTGAATCACCCCACACTTTTCCACATTAACTCCCATTTGCCACCTCTCAGCCCAGCTCTACAGCTGATCTATGTCCCCCTGTAAACTGCATTATACTTTGACACTGTCCACAACTCCACTGACCTTAATGTCATCTCCAAATTTACTAACCCATCCATCTACACCCTCATCCAGGTCATTTATAAAAATGACAAACAGCAGTCGACCCAAAACAGATCCTCGCAGTACTCCACTAGTAATTGAACTCCACAATGAAAATTTCCCATCAACCACCACCCTCTGTCTTCTTTCAGGTAGCTAATTTCTGATCCAAACCACTAAAACACTCTCAATCCCATGCCTCCGTATTTTGTGCAATAGCCCACTGTGGGAATCTTATCAAACGCCTTACTGAAATCCATATACACATCAACCACTTTACCCTCATCTACCTGTTTTGTCGCTTTGTCAAAGAACTCAATAAGGGTTGTGAGGCACGACTGACCCTTGGCAAAACTGTATTGACTATCCCTAATCAACTTATTCCTTTCTGGATGATTATAAATCCTATCTCTTAAAAGCGCTTTCCCACACTTTACCCACAACTGAAGTAATGCTCACTGGTCTATAATTACCAGGATTGTCCCTACTCCCCCTGTTGAACAAGGAGATAACGTTTGCTATCCTCCAGTCTTCTGGCACTATTCCTGTAGACAATGATGACATAAAGATCAAATCCAAAGGCTTGGCAATCTTCTCCCTGGCTTCCCAGAGAATCCTAGGATAAATCCCATCCAGCTCAGAGGACTTATCTATTTTTACACTTTCCAGAATTGCTAGCACCTTCTCCTTGTGAATCTGAATCCTGTCTAGTCTAGTCGCCTGTATCTCTGTATTCTCCTCGACAACGTTGCCTTTTTCCAGGGTGAATACTGATGAAAAATATTCATTTAGTGCTTCTCCTATCTCCTCAGACTCCACACACAACTTCCCACTACTGTCCTTGATCAGCCCTAACCTTACTCTAGTCATTATTGTATTCCTGATATACATATAGAAAGCTTTAGGGTTTTCCTTGATTCTATCTGCCAATGACTTCTTATGACCTCTCCCAGCTCTTCTTAGTTATCTGTTTAGGTCTTTCCTGGCTAGCTTGTAACTCTTAAGCACCCTAACTGAGCCTTCACGCTTCATCCTAACATAAGCCTTCTTCTTCCTCTTAAGAGATTCAACTTGCTTAGTAAACCATGGCTCCCTCACTTGACCACTTCCTCTGTGCTTGACAGGTACATACTTATCAAGGACATGCCGTTGCTATTTCTTGAATAAGTTCCACATTTCAATTGTGCCCATCCCCTGCAGTTTCTTTCCCCATCCCATACATCCTAAGTCTTGTCTAATCACATCGTAATTGCCTTTTCCCCAGTTATAACTCTTGCCCTCCTGTTTATACCTATCCTTTTCCATCACTAAAGTAAACATAAACGAATTACCGTCACTATCACTAAAATTCTCACCTACCATCTAACACTTGGCCGGGTTCATTACCCAGTACCAAATCTAATGTGGCTTCACCTCTTGTGGACCTGTTTACATAATTAGTCAGGAAACCCTCCTGCACACATTGGACAAAAACTGACCCATCTAAAGTACTCGCACTAAAGTATTTCCAGTCAATATTTGGAAAGTTAAAGTCCCCCGTTACAACTCCTATCCAGAATTATCTTTGCTATCCTTTCCTCTACATCTCCGGAACTATTCAGAGGCCAATAGAAAACTTCCAACAGGTTGACCTCTCCTTTCCTGTTTCTAACCTCAACCCATACTAACTCAGTAGACAAGTCCTCAAACGTCCTTTCTGCCAACATAGTGCTGTCCTTGGACTAACCATGCCACATCTCCCCCTCTTTTACCATCTTCTCTGTTCTTACTGAAACATCTAACTCCCAGAACCTGCAACACCCATTCCTGTCCCTGCTCTATCCATGTCTCCAAAATGACTCCAACATCAATGTCCCAGCTGCAAGTTCACCCACCTTATTCTGGATGCTCCTGACATTGAAGTAGACATACTTCAAACCATTTTCCTGCTTGCCGGTGCACTCTGGTGATCTTGAAACCATATTTCTGACCTCACTACTCTCAACCTCCTGTTCACTGGAACTACAATTTAGATTCCCATTCCCCTGATGAATTAGTTTAAACCCTCCTGAAGAGCATTAGCAAATCTCACCCCCCTCTCCCCACCAGGATATTGGTACCCCTCTGGTTCAGGTGTAGACCATCCTGTTTATAGATGTCCTACCCCAGAATGAGCCCGAATTTTCCAGGTATCCAAAACCCTCCATCCTGCACCATCCCTGTAGCCACATGTTCAACTCCTCTCTCTCCCTATTCCTCACCTCGCTAGCACGTGGCACCGGCAACAAACCAGAGATAACAACTCTGTTTGTTGAAGCTCCAAGCTTCCACCCGAGCTCTCTGAATTTCTGCCTTACATCCTTTTCCTACTTATGTCATTGATGCCTATGCGGACCACGACTTGAGGCTGCCATCCCTCCCCCTCAAGGATCCTGAAAACATGATCCGAGACATCACGGACTCTGGCACCTGGGAGGCAACACACCAATCATGAGTCTCTCTCATTCCCACAAAACCTTCCATCTGGGAGGCAACACACCAATCGTGAGTCTCTCTCATTCCCACAAAACCTTCCATCTGTCTCCTGACCTGTGGAGTCCCCAGTGACAAATGCTTTACTCCTCTGTCTCCTTCCCTACTGAGCAACAGGGATAGACTCTGGCTTCCACCATGGCTTATCCTTGGTAAGTCATCCCCTACAACAGTATCCAAAATGGTGTACTTGTTATTGAGCTGAATGGGGAATCCCTGCACTGTCTTTTGGTTCCCTTTCTGTCCCCTAACTGTAATCCATCTGCCTTTTTCGTGAATCTGAGGTGTGACTACCTCTTTGTAACTCCTCTCTATATCCCCCTCCGCCTCCTGAATGATCTGAAGTTCATCCAGCTCCAGCTCCAATTCCTAATGTGGTTTTCAAGGAGCTGGAGTTGGGTGCACTTCCCACAGATGCAGTCAGCAGGGACACTAGTTGTGACCCTTACCTCCCATTCTGCAGGAGGAACATTCAATTGCCCTAACTGCCATTCCCACTATTCTAAATTCCCAAAGAGTACATTGAAAATTAAAGAACATAAAAGAATTATTTACTCAGTTTGAATCCACACCTACATTAAGAATTTCTTAAGATGTCTTAATGGACATCATCCAATGCTCAAATTCTCCTGAAATAAAGCAAACAAACAAATCTTCTTGATGTTCTCTACTGCTATCTCCACAAACTTATCTTCACTGGACAATATACACATTGGGATTTCATAGTTCCAAACACTAAGACTGGACACTGAAAGTGATGGATAGGGTTTCAATCAAACAGGCTGCTATATCCCAGATGGACACGGGCTGCACTCATCCTGTACAGTGGAAAGTAGTCCATCATACTGCCTTATAGATGGTGGACAGACACCGGAAGACAGACTACTCACTGCAGAAAAGTCCAGATCAAAACAAAAAGATTTTTGGAGACTTGTAAACAGAGAAAAATACCAGCTCCTATTATCCTGTGCTTTTAAAATGAAAGCTTACTTTGATTCCACACATCTTTGAGATAGCATTCTCTTAAATGAAGGTAAGTCCAAGTCTATGTTTCCTGCCCACCTCACCGATACCCATTTAATAGACTGATTTTGACTAGCAACTGAAACTAAACCCTACTTCAAAGCACTGGCTGATAATGTGCAGTCACAGGTATCACATTGAGAATAGAAAAGACAAAATGAATAACTATATGTACTTGGTTTTGTATTTATACACAACTAAAAGTAAACTTTATTTATTCTATTCATTTTCAAGGTAGATCATGGGTTACACATAAAGTGACCTTGTGGTTGAAAAGCTTGGAGATCACTGTTTTGTAGTGAAGGCCAATGTAAAATAACTGTTCAACTCATCTACCATCTGCTTACTTTTCATTATCTCTATAGACTTACTTTCTACTGGACTAACTCCCACTTTGTTAACTTATGTTTAAATATTGTATTGTCAGAATCATATAATGAAGCACAGCACTTCATACAGCATTCTATCAGTTGTACATATTTCAGTAACACTTTCATTCTACACCATTATAACATACTGCTGTCATCATTGGTGGACTGTCCAATATCAGACATGTTCTCAGATAGCTCAAACATGGCCTGGGATTGATTTTCCAACTCTGCTTCAGAGAAATGATGAAGAATTCTGATATAAAGCATCAGCTTGAAGCACATCCAACGCAATAGTCAAATGACGTAACAGCACTGGTTGTTGAAAGGAAGTCAATGGTTTTTCGGACTGTGCAGCGGAGCAGGGGAGGGTATTGGGGGTGAAGTTATCTCCGCACCTCATGACATTAAGGATTGGGCAATCCAAAAAATTGCTTTCCACAGGGAAAATCTTGTTATCATAAAACAGGTCCTTGTTCATAGCATTATCACAAATCCTTCATGCTAAATAATAAAACAGGTACTGTTTCAATATATGCTTTACACCACTGAAGTACTTTTACATTAACCGTTGCACAATAATTCAGCCAATGAATCTGCACTAAATTGTTCAAGATGTTAACATCTATAGCAGCACACCTTGTTTGATGACTCTATTATATCCCATCTTCTTCTTGGTCTCTGTTCTGTTTAATTTCTATATGGTAACTGCAGAGACTCCTTCAACATATGCTTCAAAAGCCCAAGGATTTTGCCCTGGTTAAGTAGTCATACTAAATAAGTAATTGAGTGCAATTCAAATGCCTGTATTCTGAAGCTAATCTTGGAAAGGAAATAGCTTACAGCCATTTGAACAAAATATAAGAATGCAGAAATGGTGACAAATTTAATTGCTCTGAACACATTTAGCACACTAAACCAAAATTGATGCAGATTTAATATCTGATGAGTTCCAGTTCAGCATCTGCTTCTAACAATGCTACCCAATCCAAATCATCCACTACTCACATTCTGACAAATTTTATTCAGCCCATTTTTAATGCTGAGCAGGATACAACGTCTCCATGTGTTTTACAGATTTCGAGCACAGAGATAAATTGCTTAACTCTTGCATGATGGAGCAGGAGAAAATGTCAAGTAGTCTTTCAATTCCTGCACTGCATAGGAATACATCCTAGGTGAATATAATTCAAAGCAATCGAATTTGCTTCCAGTTAACAATTACCTAAAATTATTTCACTAAAGTTCAACTCACCTAATGGTTCAATGGGCTTAACCAGTTGTGTAGATGAGTGAAGCATCCAAATCTGAAATCAGCTCAGTCCCAAATTAATGGATCTTTACAAGCTTGGTGTCAAATTGAGTTCAGTGCCCTTGGTGGGAAACGAAGAATAATGGCCAAGGTTTGTGCTCTAATCACTATCTGGTGATTCCTGTTTGAAATGTGCATGTGTGGGCTTAAATTGAGGATGCAGTCAACAGGTTTACCTTGAATATATTGAAAAGCTCACTTCAATGTGACACAAATGATTCAAGTCCATTTGGAAAAGGACGAAGAGACAAGGTGATGTGTAAGTCTGTATCCTAGCAAGGAGTGAATGACTCCGGAAGAAGAAGAGAGAAATGTGGCATGGGAAACTTGCTCCAAAAGTTATCGGGGGCAAGGTAATGCATTTCGTCAGCATCTCTCTAGCTCTAGTTTTTAATGCAGATAAAACTTACCTTGAGTTATTTTGACATTGAATAATAATGGATCAGTTGCTCACTGTATATCTCTCCAGAGATCTACTGACTTCTGCACAAATAAAAAATTGAAGTGACATGTGATGGGCAGCTGATCCAACTTTCACAATTTTTCACAGAGTAAAACTTTAGGCCAAGGTACATTGATGACTTCAGATTATTCGGCATAAAACGCTGTTTAAAGAAAACTACAAAAAGCAGCCTACTGCCACACTGTACAGATGTGCATAGATAACCTATTACAGAAGACATGAAGAAATTACTTTTATAGGAGCCACCCTCATATATCTCAACAATGTCCTTCATCATTCAAGTTAGTCCATTGTCGAGTTGGACTCAATCACCACATTCTAATAGCAGGAATGCAGCCAGTTATTGAGTCTTTTATTACAGGTGACTGGTGATGACAATAGGGAGGTTGAAAAACTGACCTCAGTTTTGAAATTAAGGTGGGCATGGAGTGACAGGGACATCACTCAGCTTTTACTGGAAGATTCATCACTCATACTTTTGTTACATATTTTCGGTCCTAAAATATATATCTTTTACTAATGCTTGCCTGAAGTGGGAAAATTGAATGAGAAACAAAATACCCCATTACTTTTATGAGTTTCTGTAATCTATAAACACAATGTTTTCCTGAAGAAGGGCTTATGCCCGAAACATCAATTCTCCTGGTCCTCGGATGCTGCCTGGCCTGCTGTGTTTTTCCAGCACCACATTTTTCAACACAATGTTTGACCCTATTTTGATTAAGAACTGTTTAATACCCAAATGTTTCAATTCAGAACGTCATTTTTTAAATGTGCAACCTTCTTACTACCTATACAACCAAGAAATTGATGGTAATGGGCACCACATAATTGTGCTTTTTGTAACCTGAGCAAGGAAATACCAAATGTTCTACTATTCTTCATAAATTAACACAAAGGATCTTTTTATAGAAAATAGCTTTTTGTCTTCCGCCATTCATGTTTCATGTTTATTTTTCTAGGGACGGTGCAGGAAAATCAAGAATTTTTTTTGTAGAATAAATGCCATCTTAAAAAATTATATTAATGCACACTTTCTTCCCAAACAAATGTTAGACTTACATTTTATTTATGGATGAGGAGCCAGGACAGTCGTATAATTTCCATCATAGTCATTATTATCTGTATTCAATCTAGTCAGCAGATTGTCCAACCACAAGACCAAAGCTGCAACTATATCCCCATTTAACATCCTCACACATGTCACTTTAATCAGGGGGTTCACTGAAAAGCGATCAGGAGTGGGAGCACTGATTGATTTTCCCTTTCCTGTTCCAGGGGTAGAAGTCAGCAGAAATATTCCTAACTTTCTGCCACTATTCTAGCTGAGATCAATTCGCCTCACACAGAGAAGAATCAAATCTGAATCAAATCTAGCTAGTTATTTCAAAGCTTACTGAGATTTCAAAATAAGTCCAGCTTTCTCCTCCTTATTGTTTTTTTTAAAATTATCACAGCAATATATTTATATAAAGGGCTTTCAACAGAATAAAATTCTCCAATGTACTTCACACAAACATTAAAAAACAAAATATGACACCAAACTGATGAGGAATGCTGAATGCACACCATTCTGACTTGGCTATTCATTGACTGTTACTGGGTGAAAGTACTGGAGCTCCCTCACTAACAACAATGTGGGTTTACCAACTCAAAATGGACTGCAATAGTTCAATATGGCAGTTTACAATCACATTCCCACAGACAGTTAAAGATGGGCAGTAAGTGCTTGCCCAGCCAGAATCTCCCACATCAAGTGAATGAATAAAAAATAACATATTAAGTCAGATGACCAAAATTTGACCAAAAAGTCAGGTTTTAAGGAAGAGAACAGTGAGATAGAAAAACACAGAGATTTGGGGAGTGAATTCCAGCCATTTATGGCTTTCCTATCAGCCATTTCAGTATTGTGGCAAAAGCAAAATCCTGATTGGTGTTCCACAAAAGATCAACTTTGGTACATCATGTAAAATTCAAGAATGGCACATGAAAATTATAAGCTGCTCATTTTATTTCATAATATATAATCTACATAATCAGTTTTAACTGTTGCATTGCTTTTTACAGTAAACTCATTATGGGCGCAGTGAATAATCTTAGAATCATGATCAGTAATCAGTAATGGAGAAAACAAGATTTGGGCAAAATAAATTGTTGCTGAAAGAACTTGGGGTGAACATAACTGCAAGAAACATCTTAATTTACTATTTTTGAAAGAAACACTGTCACCATGAAAACCTCTTCCTATGCATATGGTCACAGAAATTTAAGGGTGCATACATGAGGATCAGTGGTCGGCACAACATCGTGGGCTGAAGGGCCTGTTCTGTGCTGTACTGTTCTATGTTCTATGTTCTATGTTCTCTGATTGGCTGCTATTGATGTAACAGAAACATATCACTATCACATCGTTTGTGGCTGATGTCATAAGCTCAAAGTTCTGCCTGTTTTCCCATCTCCTCTAACACAAATAGATTCAGCAGTGTTTAACTTCTTCATGATGACTGTGCAACCTTCTTTCTACCTATACATCAACTGAAAAGAAATAAGGAAACAGTGGCATAAATACTTTTTTATGAGTCAATTAAATTCCTGTGGGATTCCTGCTTGGTGGTTTTCAGTACTAGTAAATGCACGTGTTTACTGAACTAGTACTGTATATGTGTAAATGCACATATGTACTGAACTAGTGTGTGTATAAATGCACATGTATACTTTAACTGAAAATCATGTCTTTTTAAAAATTGAAGTTACATAACTCAAAAACTCAAGGAGCAAATTTGAAAGCCTAAGCAGAAAAATACATTGTTACATTTTTCAGGTCAAGTTATTTGAATACTGTATTCAGATTATATATCAAAAAATTAGAACAGATTTTTGGTGAAACTGTAATGAGGTTACAATGTATCTCATAGGAGAAAGGGAGGACTGCAGATGCTAGAGTTGAAAATCGAGAATGTGGTGCTGGAAAAGCATAGCAGGTCAGGCAGCATCCGAGGAGCAGGAGAATTGACGTTTCGGGAATAAGCCCTTCATCAGGACGGCTCAAGTATGACTCCTGATGAGGAGCTTATATCTGAAATGTCAATTCTCCTGCACCTCAGATGTTGCCTGACCTGCTGTGCTTTTCCAGCACCACACTCTCGACTACAACGTATCTCATGCAAACATTCCAACTAAATCTACTTAACAAAGTTCTGGATATAGCCCACATCACTATTACTTCAATTTATATAAAATCCACCATATATTATTTTCTTGATTGGCTCAAGTATGAATCTTAAATAAGCAACGAAGTACAACTGCTGTATCTGAAAAGTATACTTTCCTGTAATATTACCATCCAGGTAAAATATTTACTAACATACAAGCAAATTGTAACCAATAAAGTAGCAAGCTACCAAAATAACACAATTTCTTATAAAAATGCTTTCAGTTACCATCTTACTTTCTCAAAATCTCATATCATTAGCAACCTATTGTGAAATACATCTGACTCCTTTATGATATTTACCAATCAAATGTCACAGATATACATGCATAACATAATTAACTAGATAGATTCATGGCTGAAAATGTGTTGCTGGAAAAGCGCAGCAGGTCAGGCAGCATCCAAGGAACAGGAGAATCGACGTTTCGGGCATAAGCCCTTCTTCAGGAATGATTCCTGAAGAAGGGCTTATGCCCGAAACGTCGATTCTCCTGTTCCTTGGATGCTGCCTGACCTGCTGCGCTTTTCCAGCAACACATTTTCAGCTCTGATCTCCAGCATCTGCAGTCCTCACTTTCTCCTCACAGATAGATTCATGGCCCCAGTATATAATACAGTAACTAACAGTAAATTTGGAGGTGAATTAAGCAATTCCGTTTGGGTCCAAAAGCCTCCCCTTTCTCAGCAGCCTTAGATTTTTCGTCTTTCTTGCTTTCCACGTCTTTTGAATTCGATTTAGTTTTAGGAAAAAATATTTGTTCACTGATATATCTTCAATGCTTAACAATGGGAGGAGTGATATATGCACCTAAAACATTGTTAGAGGCAGATACAATGTATGTTTGAAGTTTGATCTTTTGGGAGTTGTTGTAGCAGATGGTTGAGGTAATTAATATTTTGCTTCCATAAACAGATCCATTCTGTCAGGGCTTCTAAATATGATTTCTTTTTTGCAAAGTAACAAAGAGAATAAATATGCTATTAATGAACATAATTTAGTTTTAGGACTTCAAAAATGTTGGAATTGCATGATGTTGCAATAACAGCCAATCTTACCACCAATCATACAACTTGCTTTATCTTGAGGCAAGTACATCTACTTCCACTTGCCGAGGATACACTGTCAAATGGTGCACAGCTCATTGCTGATTCATCCAATATATAGGAGAATATATATCTCCTGCAGAAGGTTTGCTATGACATTCACAGAACATGCAAAGGCCAGCAAATATCTAACATAAATGGTGTCAAATGCAAAACCTCATGAAGCAAAGGAAGGACAAGTTTATTTAAACACAGCTTCTCATGCTAATATCAGGTGTAAACTACCAAGCTAACAGCTCTTTAATTAGAACATAATAACCACCACGCTTTACTAACATGCCCATAAAATGCACATATCAGTTTTGGACAAACATTTCAGAAAGCCTCAGCATACTGAATCATAAGTCATAGAATCATTACAGCATAGAAAAACAAAACCATTGATTCTGTCAAGTTCATCCTGGCTTGCTGCAAGAATAAACCACCTAGTATCACTCACGTGCCTATTTACTATAGTCCAACAAGATCTTTGCTTTCAGATAATTATACAATAGTTATTTTTTAGAAAGATCTCTGCTGAATCTACCTGCAGCACACTCTCAGGCATTGCAATCCATATCCTAACAACTTGCTGCTTTAAAATTATTTTGCTCATGCTAGTGCTGTTTCTATTGTTCATCACTTTATATTGTTGCATGCTGGTTCTCAAGTTTTGCACCAATGGAAACTGCTTCTCCCCATCCATTCTATTCACACCCCATATGATTGATAGAATAATTCTATCAAATTTCCTTTTAACTTTCTCTATGGCGAGAAGTTCCAGTTTCTCTAAGCAAACCACCATAATAAAGTTTCTTATCCCTGGAATGATTCACATGAATCTTTTCTGCATCCTCTCTAATCCCCTCAAATTCTTCCTCAGGTTTTGTCCCCAGAGGTCCCCACTCTCCAGTTGAGGCTGAATTGATGTTTTGTACAGACTTATCAGAAATTCTTTACTTTTTGTACTCTAAAATCTGTGCATAAATCCCTAGATCCCAGGAGCTTTATTAGTTGCTTCTCAGTTTCATAAATGTATGCTCATACACCCCCAGATCAATCTGCACCTATACATCTTTTAAAATTCTACTCATTATTTTATGTTGTCTCTCCTCGTTCTTCCTACCAAAATAAATCACTACACACTTCCTTGCATCAAATTCCATTTGCCACTTGTCTACTCATTCCACCGACCTATGGCTTTTTGAAGTTGAACACTATTCATAATGCTTGTTAGTTTTATATAATCCACAAGGTTTAGAATTGTGCCCTGTATACACACGTCAAGATAATGAATTTATCAAGAAATGCAGGGATCCCAACATCACTTCTTCAGAAACCCAACGGCAAACCTTCCACCAGACCAAATGCAAACTGTTTTTCATAATTCTGTTCCCTGTCAGTCAATTTTTTTTTATACATGCTGCTGCTGTCCCTTTCACTACATGAGCTCTTATTTTGTTCACAAGCTTGTTCTGTGACACTTCATGAAATGCCTTTTGAAAGTCCACAAACTACATAAATTGTATTATTATCATTCACTGAGCAGAACTGGGGTCTCGTTATTATTTACCTGTGTAGTTTCATTCTGCCTCTGAATTCTGGCTAGATTGTTTACTTCACCATGGTTCATCTCAAACAGAGAAAATCTTTACAAAGGAGAAGCCATAAAAGAAGATATATTGTCCTTTGCAGACATTGCGATATATGAAGCAACGCATTAACATACCTGGAATTCATTCTGAATCTTGATAGTAGAATTATCCAAATGCCATCATCTTCACAAGCAATCCAATTTGTAAAATTAAATTCCATAGAGATCAATTTAGCTTATATCCTTTGTTTGTCCTCACATGAATTAACTGTTGTTCCCAAGATTTAAATGATGAACCCTTCATAATAATATCTCCAAACTCCTCCATCAGCTTGCGGGTCTACAACTGTACAAGTAGAGAACATAAATCCATTGATATTTGACTCTTAGAAGTTGTAAAAATCCACATTAATTCTCCATCTTGGTATATTCTGGTGAACTCTTCCTTTGAAAGAGAAAATACTTGGTTAACAGGTGAAAAATTGTATAATTCCTGCAACATTTTGACTTCATTTTAATCTGCCTCAAAGTGGAATGAAATAAACATCCCAAATTGCCTGTAAAATATTTCATGGCTAACTTTATGTTGACCAAGCATCAGAGTCACTAGTGGGTAACCAAAATAAATCGAGAAAGTATAAATGTAATTGGAAAGCGATAAGATGTTAGGTACCGAGACTTCAGGAGTGCTAGAAAGCCAAAGCTCAGTTCAAATGTTTGTTACTGAAGCTAATTACATAAATACAGTGCGTTCTCTGGAAATGGACAAGAAACAGCTAGACATTGTAAACAGAGCACAGAGGGTCTGTTCCCAGTGAATGAATTGGGATGAGTCAAAAGAATGCTGTGTATATAATTCAATATTGGTCATGATTCCAACAGAAGAGCAACTTACAACTTCTGTTCAATTTCAACTCATTTTATGATAGAATTGGGAAAGTTTTATCAAGGCTAAGCATTATTTTCAAACATCCTTTTCAAAGAATTACTGAACTACTTAGTTTGGTTTTGAGAAAATACTGTTACTTGGCCAATGAGATGGAGCCCCTTCAGGAATAGTTCATATCTTTATTAATCTTAGCACAACCTTAAACTAATAATTGCTGTCTCTTATGTGTGAGAATTTGTATGTCATACATGATGGCTTCCCTGCACACCAGGATTCTCTAAGACACTCATTCCATTTACATCCCTCACCCACTCCAAGCCTCAATGTTATTCTACATGATTTTATTGTAGTCAGCAACTTAAGCTTCCGTCAGTAGATTGGGAACAGTACATTGATTTATGATTGAAAGTAACATAAGATGGGAAAGGACACAGATAACAAACAAAGAATAGAGAAATATAAAAGAAAAAGTGGGAAAAAAATGTAAGAAACATGTATTTATATGTGATCTCTGTTTTGAAATCACTGCACCAAGATATCTAAAAATAAATGTAACTTTTACCTAAAAGTCCTTGTAAAGCATAGGATGGGATCCTAACTCACTTTGTCTCACATTTTTTTTAAAAATCACTTTACTTCTATTTACCAGGTTCAATGTAATCACATATACTATTTAGTACATGGCTTTATCTATTGCTAACGCATTGAAGGAATCAGATCTGGACCCTGTTTTAATCCAAACTATTTCTCTATGTAGAATATTCAAATATCAGAACTTTTTTTGCAAAGTGGTGGAAAAAGCCCTGTAAAAAGTAAAAGTAGCCTGCAGTCATGCCAAAATGTGACTGTAAAAAAGACAGCAAAGTAAATCAACTGAAGTATAGTTTGAGATGAGTAATTAAACAGGATGATCCGTGAAATTGTGTAATTTGTTTTGTTTTACTTGGAACAGTCTAAATATATTCTCCAAATAAATCTTTATTATACCCCTCTTCAGTAAAAATACAAAAATTGAATCCATTACCTTAACGAAAGTAATGCTTTTTTTCAAATACATTATGCATTTTACAACATGTATGAAAGACTGTCTTTTTTTATTGAACTTTTTGTGGTGGGGTTAGTTTTAAGAAATTTATTCTATAAAAAAATAATTCAGGGTAGCAATGTGAAGGGGTAGCTGAAAAGAAATATTAGTTTAAACTGCTTAAATTAAACTGACTACAGAAAAATCTATGAATTATTAACTGGAGACATGCAGTACCAAACAATGGTCCTCTCTCACGAGGAGTCCTTGGGTAACAAAAGAATAGGGAGTGGCTGAACTCACTGTTTAGAATCGATGAAAGTAAAGAAGGTCCAAATTTTAGGCAGAAAATGAATGATAAATGACTTTCCCCAAATCCAATTAACTCTCACTTGTTACCTACTCGTTAAGAATATATTGTGAAATTCTGATGTATCTGTCTCGAGTCAGTACAGGGACCATGATCTATTGTTTTAATTCTGGCACTGTCAACCAAACCCAACATCTAACATACAATTTGGATATATTTCTCATGTGCCATGTAATTAACAGCAAGGTTAAGTATCTCTGGATAGTCTGAGAAAAATGATAACAGAACACATGTACTGTCTCGAGTGATTTAACCGCATTGGAAAGCATCTTTAAAGTATTTTGTTAATTCAAGATTGCTCCTCAAAGTCTTGCAATACCTTGTCTGTTGCGTCAGGCAGATTTTGGGCAAGTTCAAAATTTCATTTGTACTCGAAGTGGAAGCCTAAATCTTCTTCCCGTACAAAGAGCAAAACTATTCGGATGGATCTTCGTCCAAAAATAAAGAGCCACACACGGGGGACAAAGAGAAAGAGCAAGGGAGGGAGAGACAAAGACTGATAGAGATGTGAGTTCAGGAAGGGATAGTTCCCCCTATAACCTGAAACAAAGAACTTGCCATGTCTAGATTTATGCTGGGCGATTTCTACCCTTCAAATGTTTAACAATGGATCCAAAAGAGATGCTTGGATATTTTCTCCCTCTGAACGATAACTATTACTCTGTAGATTTGCTTACCGTCACTTGAGGTCCGCCGAGAATGTGAATAGAATGGAACGCTATTTTAGATAAAATCTCTTCATCTTCTCTTTTAAAAAAAAACATCTGGAGTCGAGAAGCTGTATTTAGAGACGATTTTTCCTGGCTGCCAACCTGGCGAATTAACTGTTGCTCCAAGGAAAACGATGCAACTTTCGCAGCCCTGAGTTCCAAACCTGCGCAATCGTATATTTTCGTCCAAAGCAGCAGACCTGGCGATGGGATAATTCGGAACCCAGCAGAAAAGGACAAGGAGCCCGGGGGATGTTGTCACATTTCATTTACTCCGTGATACACGATGTCTGGTAACTACTGTAAAACACACTGTAGATCCCAAGTGGTCGCGATCAAATAGTTGCTTTTACAAGTTCGATTTGACTTAGGTTTTTTTCTTCTCTCTTCTCCCTAAAAAGATCACTTTAACACCTTGATCTTTGCTGGGAGAGGATTGTAATGCCCAGCCATGTTCGATGTAGTCAGAGTATGGAATTATTGAGAGCCCTCGTTCTATTCTCAGGCGAGTGAAGAGTTTGTCTGAGGGTGATGAATCCAAACTGAGAACAAAGACAGGCCTTTCCCGAGTTCAGTATCAGCCTCTACAAAGGAGGCTGCAGTTCGCCACTCAACTCCTACCTGTTGCTTGCCTGCTGTAAATATTTGAAAATCCAATGCGCCTAATATTTACGCTATTTTAAAAAAAAATGCTTTGTTGCGACTCGCCTGCAACCAGGACAAATAAAATTTAATTGTGACAATAAACGAATTGCAACAACGAGATTTAAGAGGCCATTCCATCAACTTTCGCGCTGTCTAGCGCGGTTTGTAAAATCATCTTTTCTTTACACTGTCACGGACAGCTGTCTCTTTAGAAGGAATAAAAACTTACCCTAAAGGCATAGGGAATGGTCATTACCTGCATCCCAATACTGCCAGCCCACCGATAACCTCCGAAGTGCTGCGTGTCTGAGGGTTAATTCTCTCTGATCTCTTCCAAGCTTCTCTGTCTAGAACAAAGGAAACTCCTCTCGCCCCTGCGTAAAAGGCTTTTGTGTTTAACTTTGGTGCTGACGCGCTCACGCACTCTTTCCT
Organism: Chiloscyllium plagiosum; assembly: GCF_004010195.1. NCBI lineage: Eukaryota > Metazoa > Chordata > Chondrichthyes > Orectolobiformes > Hemiscylliidae > Chiloscyllium > Chiloscyllium plagiosum. The sequence continues at coordinate 13,008,760 of NC_057738.1, read as the reverse complement.
CACACAACCACTGTCAGATCCAACTTTTCAGCATCCGAGAGTACTCCCCACACCAAGAGACCGGCAAAACGTGAACAACACCCCAATCCAAGCATACACCCCGACAACCGGACACCCCAACACAATCGCTGATTCCAACATACATTCACCCCAACCGCAATTACAAACCCAACACACTCCCAAAGCTCACAAACGCTAACACAAACCCCAACACACCAGCATCTGCAGACCTCACTTTCTCCAACACAAATGCACTCCCAAACATGTGCACACGCACAAGCAGCCATCACAACACAACACATGTTAAATTGCCCATAGTGTTAGGTGCATTAGTCGGAGGGAAATGGGTCTGGGTGGGTTTCTCTTCGGAGGGTCGGTGTGGACTGGTTGGGCCGAAGGGCCTGTTTCCACACTGTAGGGAATCTAATCTAATCAAACATCAGACACACAGAGACCTCTACACGAACACAGACCCAGCACATACACCCAGACCGAAAACGCCATCGAACATTCAGGGAGCGGGTGGCATTGTGACAAGGCCAGTCAATTTGTAAGAGGTCCAGAGTGTGGTGCTGAAATTCCTGATGAAGGACTTACGCCCGAAACGTCAATTCTCCTGCACCTCGGGTGCTGCCTGACCTGCTGTACTTTTCCAGCACCACTCTCTGGACTCTGGTCCTCTGCAGTCCTCACTTCCCTCCCACTAAATTTGTAATCCAACACTGGGGCTACTTCCTGGGGATGTGGATTTGAATCCCTTCATGGTGGCAATAAAACGCGAGCCTAACGGCAACCGCGTAATCATTGCCAATTGTTGGGAAAGATCTACTTGGTTCGCTTTTGTCCTTTACAGAAGGAAACCTGCTGTTCTAACCTGGTCTGGCCTACCCACAACAATGTGGTTGACTCTTACTTGCCTTCTGGGAAATTAGGGATGGACAATAAATGCTGGACGAGCCAGTGACACCCGACAATAACAGAAACCCTCAAAGCACAGACCCCCACCCCCCTCCCAGGACACATACACAGACCAAATGCAATTCAACACATGAACACACAAGCATACATCTGCAAATACATATATACACCCCAGCTCAAATCCACAAATCAGTAGCTCGTTGGTACTTGTTGAGTGAGGGGGTTGGGCTGCTGCTTTTAGGTGGGCCTTGGGTATTTTTTGCCTTGCTTTTGACAAAAAGTTTGGAAACCTTGACAACAATTCGGTATTTTGCCCTTACTTTTGGGGCGACGGTCTGAGCGCATCCTTTGCTGGGCATGAACGCTGGCCTGATTCGGGGGTGAGCGTCCAGTCGCTGGGAGATCACCGGCGGAAGAAAGGCATTCCTCAAAGGAAGAAGTTTGGATGAGATGCCTGTTACCTGGTTTGGATTGGAGGCGGGGCGGGGACGAGATTGCAGCGAGGCATTTCACCGAGAAAAGGCGGGGGGGGAACTGATGGGTTTTCGAACGACAGCAAAGGGGACATCTCAACACTAATCCCTATCAGTGAGGCATGAACAAGGAGTCCCAGCCAGGGTACATCTGCACTGCCAAACAAGCAGATCTAAAGAGATTAGCAGATTACGGTATCGCGTCAGAGAGAAAACAGGCTGGGCACTCGAACCCCAGTGCACATCAGCGTGTACTTTTCGGCTACTCAATAGCAGCCTCAAAAAACGTTCCCTTAAATAGACAGGATTCCATTGAAATTAAACCCAGAACCCGACTGAACAGTCGCTCGTTTCTTTTTAGGATTTACAGCATCATCACGCGAACTGAGTGCTAACAGGTTTTGTTTTAAGTGAATATAACAGGGGATAAGGATGGTGAAGGTTTAGTAAACATTTCATTCTGGACTGATTGAGCCCAACCTACAAATATATGGTGCTTTCACAGTCACAGCAGGTAAACCCAAGTTTGTTAACAGCTTTACTTTCGGTATCGTTGGGTAATGCATTGGACAGATACAACAGCAATGTCAATCTTTTGTGTCAGTAAATCAGTCCGACGTTAAGAACAAATTGCATTTATATCGCACCTTTGATAACATTTACTTACTTTGAATCCTAAGTAAAACGCCTGAAGGATACAGGACACCCACAGGATTTTGTATATTTCACAGGAGTGTATTTCAGGTTAGTTTGAGACGCAGGTAACGTAGAATTCACAAGATGTCAACCTGCTGAAGCAACAAGTCTACTTGTCAAAACAGCAATTAATAGACCGGGCTAATGATCCACACAACCCACCAATCAGATCTAAGCTCCTCAGTGCTATCACATCTAGTACTGAGTTGTGGCAGGTGATTAAACAACTTATTGGGGGAGAGTGCTCCACAAATATTCCCATCCTTATCGCCCATCATATCAGTGGAAAAGATATGGCTGAAGCATATGCAAGAATCATCAGCCGAAAGTGCTCAGTGGATGATCATTTTCTACCTCAGCTAAGGTTCCTAGCATCACAAATGCCAATCTTCAGTCAATTCATTCACTCCACATAACATCAAGGTACAATTGAAGGCACTGTATATTACAAAGGCTGTGGTCTACAAAAAACATGGACCATAGCACTGAAAACATCTCCAACATCTTCCACTACAGTTAAAACACTGGCATTTACTTGGCAATGTGGAACATTTCCCAGGCATGTCTTTCCCATGAAAAGCAGAACTAATCCAATCCAGTCAATTTCTACCCCATCAGTCTCCTCCCAATCATCAGTAAAATGATGAAAGAAGTTACCAACAGTGCTATCAGACAGCAATAATGTGGTCAGTGATGCTCAATTTGGGTTCTGCTAAAACCACTCAGTTCACGACTTCATTACAGCTTTGGTCTAAACATGGACAAAAGAATTTAACTTAAAAGGGGAAGTGAAAATAACTGTCCTTAACATCAAGGCAGTATTTGACTTAATGTTGCATCAAAGAACCTCTAGCAAAATTGGAGTCAATGAAAATCAGGGGGAAACTTTCTGAGTCATAGCTAGCACAAAGGAAGATGGCTCTAGTTGTTTGAGGTCAGAGATTAGAGTGGTGGTGGAAGAGCACAGCAGGTCAGGCAGCATCCGAGGAGCAGGAAAATCAATGTTTCGGGCAAAAGCCCTTCATCAGGAACCATAGAACATCACTACAGAAGTTTCTCAGGGTTGTATTCCAGGTAGAACCATCTCCAATTGCTTTGTCAATCACCTTCCCTCCATCATAATGTCAGAATCAGATATGTTCACTGATGATGACAAAGCAATGTGTACTGCCTACAAGATGCAATGCAACAACTCACCAAGCCTCCTTAGAGATCATCTGTAAGACCTAAATCCTCTACCACCTAGAAGAACCAATGCAGCAGATACATGGATTTACCAGCATTTACAAGTACCTCTCCAAATTACACATCATCATAATTTGGAACAATGTTGCTCTTCCTTCAGTCTCAATGGCTCAAAATCCTGGAACTCCTTATAACAGCGCTGTGGATATATTTAAACCATATGGACTTCAGCTGCTCGTCAAGGGCTACCCCTCAGTTAGGGATGACCAACAAAGACTGCCTTGTGACTGATGCTCACATCCAATGAGTGAATGAAAAGAACTCAACATTTGAAACTGAAGCAGACAGGCACTAGGGCTGGTGACCAAAACTTTCAGTTAACAGTCAGAGGGATGGACCGGAGTTTGATAAGTTTTAAGGAGCATCCTTAAGATGGTGTGGGGAGTGGTATGAGAAGAAAACTCCAGCATTTAGGTCCAGGCAGCTAAAAGCACGGAGCCAAGAAATGAAAATCTGAATATGGCATTTACAGAATATGGGAGAGGTATCACCAGGAACGAAACATGAGAATTTTAAAACTATTATACTGCAGAATTGGGAGCCAAAATGCCGAGGTGACAGTGTGTAAATGGGATTTGGTACAAGTTGAGGCATGAGTAGCAGCGTGTTGTTTGTTTTGAGGGGAATGGTGGGCAGCCAGATAAGGGAGCATAGAAATAGTTAAGTCCAGTGGTGACACTTACCTAGATGAAACTTCTAGCAGCAAATGATCTGCAGCAGGGGCACATAAAAGCTTTTGGAACTAAATATTTGCTAGTGGTGGAGAAGACCAGTTCAGATAGTGTGCCAAGATTGCAAATGTTCTGGATCAGACTCAGACAGTATCCAGGAGGGGATAGATTCTGTGGCTACAGCAGGGAGTTTTCACATTATTTGATTGAAGCAATAGAAATGAATTGGGATACACTTGAGTTGGTGACAAAAAAGACTGAAGTAGGTTATCTGGCAACAACGATGTTACAATTGCTTACTTAATAAAATCAGTTCTCAAGTGGTTGACTGATTTTGCAAATTCATGTCTCAGGGGATTCTTATTCAGTTATTTAATCATGGAGTGGAACTATACTCATAACAATTGCCAAAGGTCAACTACCTCTCCAAGTAACTGTCGTCAAGGTAGCAGAGTCCATAAATAAACAGTTATTTACAACAACATCATGAAGTCACTCATGAGCCATGATTGATAAAATCAATTTTTTTTAGTACTTCACTAATAATGACATGTGCTTCTTGTATAAAGTAATTGACCGTGAGATTCCCACTGCCACTGCTATTTGTAGTCAGAACAATACACCAAGAGCAATCCTCTGAAGCAACGGTAACTGTGAAGCAATAGCACTGTAAATCTCTGGTGCTGTTGGCAATACCTGACAAGTTTGAAAGATGAGCATAAATGATGATAGAAGCATGGATATAAATCAAGTGAACACAGAAATAAATGATTCTCCACACAGCAGTACAAACAGCAAACAAAAATATAAATAATCAACATAACCCAAGCATCAATAATCAGAATAAGGAGAATAATGGGACCATATAAACACAGGTTGAAACACAAGTGTAATTAAGCATATAAACTGAATACAAATATACAAACAAGAGTGTAAGTACCCATAAAACCAGAGTGTAACTATGCAAATACCACATTGGACATAAACATAAGTGCAAGCAGTTAAATAAACATGGAATTGGCATTAATATTGCTTCCAGATGTCCATATTAAAATGTATGGATGTCCATGTTTATATTTATACCATAAATAGTTCCTGTTTCAGTGAAAACTTGTACAAAAATGCCCTTTGATTTTAATCCAATACAATGTGAGTTTGCTGTGTGTGTGTAATTCAGTGCAGGCAATGTACTTATTGAAGTACAACAGGCTTTTTGAGAGCATTATTATGTCTGGAACACAAGATTTTGTTCAAGAGTCAACATCACCTTGGCTTCACAAGAAACAACTGCTGGAAAGAATGTCCTATGAATAGGCATTAAAGTTGCTCTCCTTGATTGATCTTGTGGTTCTAGTGGATATGGAAGATTGAGTTAGAGCTTTTCAAAGAAGGGCTTACTCAGTTCTTCTGCCAATATTTGCCCATTGCTAGCTTGGAAAATAAGTATATTAAAGAATATGGAGTTGCCTTTGCTAACACAACAGCAGTGCATATTGGTTGGGCTGAATCGGTTACTCGTCTTTGTGCTGAACAAAAAACAATAATGAGTTGTTTCATTGATACTTATTGGATTGTGTTTTCATAAAGTGGCAGCTTGTGTTTGCCTCCATAACCATGGTAACTGTGTTTCAATGCAATTCATCGCATATGAAGCTATTTGAGACACTTCTAACATCTATAAAATGCTATAGTATTCAAAACTGTCATTTGTCCTTGCGTCACAGTGAACAATTGCTAACCAGAATGATGTATAATTTAGCCTATGATTGCATTCAGCAGCCCATCCCCACCCCAACCCAACCCAAGCATACACATGACTGTACATTCCTACTACTGCTGACTTTGCATTCTTCCACTGTCCTTGAGCATCATCCCCAACCTTGATTTCTGATGGCAATGCACACGGGAGATGATTCTATGGACACTAGAACACTGAGATACATTACCAATTGACCATACATGACATATGATTTTAAACTTTGAATATCACCAGACACAAGAAACCTAATCCATCAAACTGCCAGGTTCCAAGCTGGGACTCTGGAAAGCAAAACCACTGGAAACCTTCCTACATAGCAGGAATGCTGAGACTAATTATACAATGTGCAGAAAAACAGCACAACAGCAAGTATATTTACATGTAAGTCATATGAGTAGCCTGAATCTTAATCCTTGATAGGCAAAGCATTTTCATCTGCTTTTTACATATTTACCAATTATTGAAGCTACCTTTAAGGCTATGTTTGAGTGTTACAATACAATAGCTGTGAGTTATTTCATTAGTTAAATCCTAACTTAGCATCTTTAATAGATTAAAGCCATAATGCAAGAATTGGGGGGGGGGGGGGGGAGAGGGGGAGTGGTTTAAGAATATAAATTGAAATAACACCAAAGTTATTGAATCTTATGGTTTGAAAAACATATTATTTTATACAGTACATTGTTATCAGGTTTTTAATGAAGATATGTGACTCTTTCAAAGTTTCATTTCTATTACAATTTTACTATTGTTTGAAATAATCCCACATAATCTGATTTAAAATAAAACATATTTTGTGGCTCTACAACTGCTGTAATTGTATGTCAACTTCGTTGGTATTTGTAAGATCACAAAGAAATTGGATCCATAACATTACATTGCATAATGATATCAGAGCCTTGTCATTAACTTCATTCTCACCCTCAGTGGATAATATCTACTCTCCTGGAAAATGTTGTGCAGAAGTTTGAGATTAGGTATGATAAAAAGTAAAATAACACATTCCTTTGCACTCAGCAATTGTTGATTGGTCTCTCTCTCTCTCTCTCTCTCTCTAATAATTATTCATGGCTCTGGAGAAAGTACACTTGTATTGATCCTATCACATTCTGAAATTGTTTTTGTGTGGCCTGAATTACTTTGAAGTACATTAAATGTTGTAATAGAGGTCAATACACATTGCATCTTGCACACAAGAATATCCTCCAAATGGCAATAACATAAACAAATTTACTTTATGGCTTGGCTGTGGAGGTTAGGACACTAGGTGAACTCCCTGCTGTTTTTTAACAACAGAACATTTTATCATGAGATTGTTAACATGCCAACTGTACTACATACCACAGAAATGGGCAGATGGGATTTTGTTTTATCATTTCATCTGAATGATCTAAATGAAAAAAAATGCATAAATGCTGTGCTCTTTTATCTCCAAAACAGAAGAGGAAGCAAAATAAACACCAAAAGAACTGCACAGATGCTTCTAGAAAAGGAAGCATATGCTTAGACTCTGGATAAGATTTGAATCCACAACTTTCTAAGTCAGAGGCAAAAACCAACTGAATGAAACGATGAAGATACCACCTAGTCTAATAGGTGACTATACTTCTCCATCCAACTATAAGAAATCAACAGGATTTCTGATTGTCCAATGTTGAGTACACAATATTGTAACATTGAACCCCACCAATCATAAAGATCTTAAGTTTCATTTCTAATCTAGTGGAAGTTAACTCAGTTGAGATACCTCAAATGTATCCAGTATCCAGAAAATGTGTCCAGAAATGAAAGCACGTCCAGGATTATTCCTCTTGGTTGCAATGTCTTAAGAACTGCTAGATTGATAGCAAGGTTGGATGTCAGATGAAAACAAATGGACTAAGCTGTGATTTCCCGAAGTCTTCCAACTTGAGAGTACAGGGCTTTCCTCCAATGGATAGGTACCCCCTGAGTGATCACCTTCAAGAAAGGTTGGAACTTGTATAAGACATTGGCTAGACACTAACAGGGATATTGTGTAAAGTTCTGAATTCCACGTTATTGGCGGGATCATAGAATAGAATCATTACAGTGTGGAAAGAGGCCATTCAGTCTTTCAAACCTGCACTAACCCTCCAGAGAACATCCCACACAAACCTAGCCCCCCTACCTTTTCCCCATCACCCCACATGTACCATGGCTAATCCACCTAGCCTGTGCATCCCTGAACACTACAAACAATTTAGCATGGCCAATCCATCTAATGAGGATGTGAACACATTTGGGAGAAGACAGAGGAAGTTTGCGAGAATTGTGCCAGGCATGAGAAATTTCAGTTATGAGGAAAGATTAAAAAAGTTGGAATTATTTTCCTTGGAGAGCAGAAAGCAAAGAGGAGGTTTGAAAGAAGTTTTAAAAATCCAGAGGGATCTGACCAGAGTGCATAGGGAGATTCTGTTCCCAATTTTAAATGGATAAGAGGACCAAAGAGCACAGTTTTAGTGTTTTGTTAAAGAAGGAATTTTGAGTTGACGATAAACCTTTTTTCACACAGTAGTTAGGGTAATGAATAGTTAGCAGTATGATGCAGATAGATTCGATTTTAAAGGCATTGGATAATTATTTAAATAGAAACACTGTGCAGGATTATGGTGAAAAGGCAGTAGTTGGTCTGTAAATTGAATGGTTAGAGAGCCGATGCAGGCACAATGAGCCAAATAGCCTCCTTCTGCACCTTTTCACTTCTGTAAATGTGTTTAAAGTGTGAACAAGGATTGAAGATAACGAAGTTTAAGAATTATAGAAAGGAAAAAGATAATCTAACCTATCAAATTTGGTTCATCCAGGTATTATCCCATACAAGGTCAGTAAGCTGGTTCATTTCCTGTAAAGTATCAAGCAAAATTCCTGATTAACTTTCTAAACTTATGTTATATATTCTTAACTAATATTGCATTTCAGACTTTTTCATCCATTATTAAAATTCTGAATTTTATAATCCGTTATATCTGTGATCATGATCGATATACATATGTGTTGTTGGCATAAGGCTTGTGATATTAGAGTTAGTTCAGTAAATGGCATTGTAGAAATTGCCTCATTCATATTGCAGGTCCAATTCTACAGCATCCATGATAACAAAGAAACCATTGCACTGATTAATAAAAGCGCACTTTAATACTTTATAAGGGGTCCTGGGATACACTATTCAAAATGGAGGTCCTTGGTCCTTTACTCCTCAACTCTGTCGTTATAGTTGATAATCCTAAATAAGTTTTATTGTTTTGTGAATCAGAGTCAAATGAGAGATTTCAATTTCAAGGGTTTAGAAGAGGCATAATAGCAATTTGTGAGAACCTCAGAGCACAGAATTTTCACAGCCTTTGATCCATGTGGACTATGATGAGAAATTTGGGAAAATCAGGTGAGATGGTAATTTGGTAAGTTTCAGTCTAATGCATGTCCAAACTATAGAGATTTCTTGGCAGATATAAAAAAGACGTATGGGGCAACTTTTTCACCCAGAGGGTGGTGCGTGTATGGAATGAGCTGCCAGAGAAAGTGGTGGAGGCTGGTATAATTACAGCATTTAAAAGGCATCTGGATGGGGATATGAATTGGCAGGATTTAGAGGGATATGGGCCAAGTGCTGGCAAATGGGACTAGATTAGGTTAGGATATCTGGTCGGCACGGATAAGTTGAACCAAAGGGCCTGTTTCCATGCTGTACGTCTCTGTGACTCTATCAGCGACAGTGGCAGCACTGTGCAAGTGTCTTTTCAATTGCGATGTTCATCTTCAACTTTAACCTCTCCCTTATGTCCAACAAAGGTCCACGTAAACCAATGATGTTCAATATATTGAATCCAATATGCTTTAATTTTGTGAAAGGGAGCATTGCTAACTCAAGAGGGGCAGGGTATCATGATAATCTCTAATCCTCCAGCATGCCCAAGTACAACAAATCCCATCAAAAGACAAAGGGACTTGTAGTCTCTTTGAGGAGAAGTTGACTTCATGATGTCATGTCTACAAATTAAAACAAATTAGGTATTGGTTAAGGGACTCTGCAATCCAAAATTGAAGAATCAAGTTCTGTGGCATTCCACAGCTGGATTGATAGCTACAGGCAAGTTTTGAGTATAGATGGGAGCTGTGACCTTTAACTACACATTAGTATCCTTTGCATTTAGTTCTTGTAAAGTCTGAAGAGAATAATTGGTGTGATCCTAACACTAAATGATTTCCTTGGGTGCTGAATGTGGCAGATAAAAAAGTATGAATCAATATTCATGTCAATTTGTCTTTATTTCACTTCACAAAGCATGGTAGAAGGTCAGAACTCTTCTCTGAAAATGGCAATTGAATGTTAATCAATTGTAAGGTTCAAAGCTGAATTTGATAGATTTATGTCATCAGGAATATGGGACAAAGGCAAGTAAAGATAATTAATTCAGATGGGTCATGGTCACATTTGAATGGTGCAGCAGGCTTGAGGACCTACACCTGTTCCCTGTGATTTCCAAATGGTTTTAAATGGTTTTCAAAACTCGACTCTCACAGAATTCAAATAGTATAATTCAGCAAATAAGTTATTTAAGCAGTTATTCTGTGTTGTTTAGGCTTCACAATCCAAATTATCATGGGCTATAATTTCTATTAACCAAATCCTAAATTAAAAAAAAGCAAGCAATTTATCAATGCTTCCTGCTGGTAAATTGTAGTTTTAGATAGCTGAAATCTATCAGTATGGCAGTTGATCTATCAGGACACAAACTAGTTGCTAACCGCCCTGAAAGATTTTGTGTTTATGTCGATCTACACACATATTTATATTTAAATCAACTTGTTCAGAGATGTTGCAATACATATCTGGAGCTGGTAGGACTTGAACTGGCCTCCTGACTCAGAAGTAGCCCCTTTATGTCAATTTGTATGCTTTGCTATATAACAATGTGTAATTATAATATCTTGTTCTTTGGGTATGTTCACGTACTTAGAAATAGTTCCAGACCTTTGTTGACTCCTTCTCTGACACATCTGAGAAAGTGTTTCTTTGAAACAAACACCGGGATTATTCCCAATATGCTGATTGAGAAAAAAGAGCACTTGAGGATCTGGATCTCACATTCAAAGCTAAGGTCATGGTTTGGTATACAGCAGTGATCTGCTTGCTCCTAACTACTTCAGAGACTTGAACTAGCTATGGCAAGCTCCTTTAAACACTGGAGAAATTCCTTCAGGGGTATCTTGGTAAAATCCTCCAAATCCAGTGGCAAGAAAGGCAAACCAACAGCAACTGCTTCTCTCAAACCAATATGCCCAGCAGCAAGGCACTAATTATTCAAGACTAACTCCACTAGGCAACCCATGATATTCACATGCCTGACACCAGATTCCAAATGAAACTATTCTCCTCAGGGCGCAGTTATCAAAGATGGCTCAAATCAGGAAATTGCAGAATGATACCAGAGATACCAGAGGGGGATCAGGTTAAATTATGAGAACAAGCAATACAACATGGCTTTTATTGCCTTGATTATGGAAGAGATGATTCATTTGAGACATTTAAAATATCAGATTGAGATTGGTTCTTTCCAGTAGTAGGGAATGTTGCGATTGTATATAAAAATAAAGCAAATCAACAAACCTACTGTTGCTATTCACTTTAACGTGACACAAGCCTGCTCTTGCTGTTGACTAGAACACTAAAACAAATCTGCTGTTTCTTTCATTTAACCCTAAAACATATCTGCTGGGCTGGATTTTCAACCACTGCTGAAAATGTGTTGCTGGAAAAGCGCAGCAGGTTAGGCAGCATCCAAGGAACAGGAGAATCGACGTTTCGGGCATAAACCCTTCTTCAGGAATGAGGAAAGTGTGTCCAGCAGGCTAAGATAAAAGGTAGGGAGGAGGGACTTAGGGGAGGGGCATTGGAAATGCGATAGGTGGAGGGAGGTCAAGGTGAGGGTGATAGGCCGGAGTGGGGTGGGGGCGGAGAGGTCAGGAAGAAGATTGCAGGTTAGGAAGCGGGTGCTGAGTTCGAGGGATTTGACTGAGACAAGGTGGGGGGAGGGGAAATGAGGAAACTGGAGAAATATTAGTTCATCCCTTGTGGTTGGAGGGTTCCCAGGCAGAAGATGAGGCGCTAGTAAGTAACGGGTAAGTAACGGGGCTCAGGCCTCTGGCACGGAGCCTGTCCCCGTTACTTAGAAGGGAAGGGTGGAGAAGAGCAGAGCAATAGTAATTGGGGACTCGTTAGTTCGAGGCACAGATAGGCGGTTTTGTGGGCACGAGAGAGACTCACGTTTGGTATGTTGCCTCCCAGGTGCAAGGGTACATGATGTCTCTGATCGTGTTTTCCGGGTCCTTAAGGGGGAGGGGGAGCAGCCCGAAGTCGTGGTCCACATTAGCACCAATGACATAGGTAGGAGGAGCGCTGAGGATGTTAGGCAGGCTTTCAGGGAGCTAGGTTGGAAGCTCAGAGTTAGAACGAACAGAGTTGTGGTCTCTGGTTCATTACCCGTGCCACGTGATAGAGAGTCAAGGAATAGGGAGAGAGAACAGTTAAATGCGTGGCTACAGGGATGGTGCAGGAGGGAGGGATGCCGGTATTTTGATAACTGGGGTTCTTTCTGGGGATGGTGGGACCTCTATAAACAGGATGGCCTACACCTGAACCTGAGGGGCACCAGTACCCTTGGTGGGAGGTTTGCTAGTGCTCTTGGGGGGGGTTTAAACTAACTCTGCAGGGGCATGGGAACCCAGAATGTAGCTTTAGGGTGCAGGACCTGGAATGCAGAGAGGTTAGGAACATGGCATCAATTTCAAAGGAAGGTGCCTGTAAACAGGAAAGTGGCTTGAAGTGTGTATACTTCAATGCAAGAAGTATACGAAATAAGGTAGGTGAACTTGCAGCGTGGGTTGGTACCTGGGACTTCAATGTTGTGGCTATTACGGAGACATGGCTAGAACAGGGACAGGATTGGCTGTGGCAGGTTCCAGGATTTAAATGTTGTGGGGGGGGCGGAGGTGGGGGTAAAAGAGGGGGAGGTATGGCATTGCTTGTCAAAGAT
>NC_057738.1:12889869-12993553 GCF_004010195.1 Chiloscyllium plagiosum | reverse complement strand
GGTGATGGGTCGGAGTAGGATGGAGGCGGAGAGGTCAAGAAGAAGACTGCAGGTCAGGAGGGCGGTGCCGGGCTGGAGGGATCCGGCTGAGACAAGGTGGGGGGAGGGGGGATGAAGAAACTGGTGAAGTCCAAGTTCATCCCCTGCGGTTGGAGGGTTCCCAGTCGGAAGATAAGACGCTCCTCCTCCGACCGTCGGGTTGTTGTGGTTTGGCGGTGGATGAGTCCAAGTTCATCCCCTGCGGTTGGAGTGTTCCCAGTCGGAAGATAAGACGCTCCTCCTCCGACCGTCGGGTTGTTGTGGTTTGGCGGTGGATGAGTCCAAGTTCATCCCCTGCGGTTGGAGTGTTCCCAGTCGGAAGATAAGACGCTCCTCCTCCGACCGTCGGTTTGTTGTGGTTTGGCGGTGGATGAGTCCAATGACCTGCATATCCTCGGTGGAGTGGGAGGGGGAGTTGAAATGCTGTGCCACAGGTTGGTTGGGTTGGTTCGTCCGGGTGGCCCAGAGGTGCTCTCTGAATCGCTCCGCAAGTAGGCGGCCTGTCTCCCCAATATAGAGGAGGCCACACCGGCTGCAGCGGATGCAGTAGATGATGTGGGTGGAGGTGCAGGTGAATCTGTGGCGGATATGGAAGTTTCCTTTGGGGCCTTGGAGAGAAGTGAGGGGGGAGGTGTGGGCGCAAGTGTTGCACCTCCTGCGGTTGCAAGGGAAGGTGCCGGGAGTGGTGGTTGGGTCGGTGGGGGGTGTGGATCTGACAAGGGAGTCGCGGAGGTAGTGGTCTCTACGGAAAGCTGATAGGGGTGGGGAGGGAAATATATCCTTGGTGCTGGGGTCTGTTTGGGGGTGGCGGAAGTGACGGCGGATTGATACGTTGTACATGGAGGTGGTGGGGTGGTAGGTGAGGACCAGTGGGGTTCTGTCCTGGTGGCAGTTGGAGGGGCGGGGCTCAAGGGCGGAGGAGCGGGAAGTGGAAGAGATGCGGTGGAGGGCATCGTCGACTACGTCTGGCGGGAAATTGCAGTCCTTGAAGAAGGAGGCCATCAACCACCAATGACAGCGAGGTCTGCTACAGACATGCATTGAAACTGCAGTCTTGGGTGGTGTTAGTGGATCCTGATGCCTCTTAAATGCAGCAAGTTTTTTTTCAAAAGGAGGTTGGCAAGATGAGCTGGAAAATTTGCACATTTTTAATTAGTTGATTACTGAGCTCATTACAATAAGAGGTGTTGGAGCAATAGCTTTACATTTTCAATCAGGAAGTAAGAGTTAAGCAGAATGGTTGGTGACGTGCCTGGGTGCAGTTGTCATGAACACATGGGGATGTCAGGAGTACTAATGATTGTAATAGTCAGCCCTTTTAAGCAATAGCTATGCCGAGTGAGCTGCTCAATCACTGACATCAATCGTTACAGTTATTGGTACTGAGAGACTTCAATTTAGTAAGGGTCCTGAGAGAGATGTGAGGCTGCTGGTGTCACCTGGCCAGCAGAAGTTGGTAGAGGAAAGCCTAGGAAAGCAAAGAAAGGCAGCTCAGGACAGCAGTACAAGGTTTGCACGGCAGTGGCTGTCCTCTGTCATCCAAAGATCACTGCTAAAAGCCAGTTCTCGCTCACTCTCTTCCTCCTATTTACACATAATGTATTGCTCACCCAGTGCCATTTGTTCTACTCTTGATCAAGGCTGAGCAAGTGAGTGTGTGAGTTAGATTAGAATACTTAGTGTGGAAACAGGCCCTTCGGCCCAACAAGTCCACACCGACCCGCAACACACCCAAACCCATTCCCCAACATTTTTACCCCTTCACCTAACACTACAGGCAATTTAGCACAGACAATCCACCTAACCTGCGCATTTTTGGACTGTGGGAGGAAACCGGAGCACCCAGAGAAAACCCACGCTGTCACGGGGAGAATGTGCAAACTCCACACAGTCAGTCACCTGAGGCAGGAATTGAACCCGGGCCTCTGGCGCTGTGAGGCAACAGTGCTAACCATTGTGCCACCGTGCCGCCCATGGAAATGCAGAGGCATGCTGTGACAGTACTTGCTCAGGAACATCTCTCCCTACCAAGGAGATTGATGTTGCCTGAGTTGGGCCCCTCTACGATCTGCAGCTGATCCTTTACTGATAGTGAGGACTTAACCTACTCAGCAAGTGACACTTCAGATCCAATCCCATTAAGTGACAATGGGTGCAGAACAACAGTGTATATTGGGCAAGAATATCCACCATACACTTCACCTGGAGGTTGAGCTACTAAATGACACTGCTTGTCAGAATCCCAGTGTGACTCATCACTCACCTTTCAAGACCTTATGATATCATTGAATTGTTTTTTGCACTGGATCCACATCAACTGTTGTTGACCTCTCTTAGCACTTCTATCTAGTCTCTCTCTGTATCTTCAGGCATATTTCTTCTTCTAGATGCTAAGAAGTTGTAAATGACAAGACTCAACATTGGTACCATTCACCTTTTTGAAATGGCTCTTGGTACCTACATCTCACCTCCATACTCCTCCCATGCTTCCACTGGGGACAAAAACCATCCCATAGACCATTTAGGAACTTTGCAAATGAAAATCATATCAATGTTGCTGTTCTGATGCAGGGTTGGTGCTCAGGAATAATTCAGGCATCAGGTCCACCACCCTGGGGTGAAAATCTGGTGAGTGTCTCTGTTAATCCTAACACTAAAACCAATCTGGTGTTCCTGTTCACTCTCTCCTCCTGCAGAAACACATCTAATGAACTGTATTTGAAGATATTAGGAGGAGGGTACAAAGGAGAGATCAGAGGTAGGTTCTTTACGCAGAGAGTTGTGAATGCATGGAATATGTTGCCAGTTGTGGTGGTGGAAGCAGAGTCATTGGGGACATTTAAGCGACTGTTGGACATGCACATGGATAGCAGTGAGTTGAGGGGTGTGTAGGTTATATTTGACATTAGGATTAAATCCCGGTACAACATCGTGGACTAAAGGGCCTGTTCTGTGCTGTGCTTTTCTATGTTCTATGTATTTCCCAAGCATCTGCACATTTTTTCTGGACAGCAAGTATCTTATCTTTCCACTCTCACTGTATTTTTCTAACTTTCTTGCTGGCCAGAAAAAATAATCTGATTCCCACTTAAAGTTTCAACAGCCAGAAGTAAATCTCACTAGTGAGCAGTGAGTGATCTACTTGCATGTAGTAACATCATATTATTACTTCATCTCACCTCATTTATGTGTAGCTGACTAATCTCTCAGGTACCAGTGAGAAAATAGACAGTGCCAACCCCTGACCTGAAAGTCAGAGTTGTAACTTGGTGACTGCAGCTTGCCCGCATCTTTTCTGGGTATCCATTAATGTGGCATTCCCTAACACCTCAGGGCATCCTTCATGGACAGCGACTGCCTGCACCCACCATTCATAGAGGTTGGCATCAACAAAGTACCAACCTCACCACATTCACTTGGAATTGGAGTGGCTCAATAGTTAGCACTGCTGCCTCACAGCGCAAAGGACTCGGGTTCGATGCCAGTCACAGGCAACTCTCAGTGTTGAGTTTGCACGTTCTCCCTGTGTCTGCGTGGGTTTCCTCCAGGTGCTCCGGTTTCTTCCCACAGTCCAAAGATGTGCAGGTCAGGTGGATTGACCTAACCATAGTGTCTAGGGATGGAGCAAACTGGGTTGGCTGTGGGAAATGCAGGGTTACTGGGATGGGATGGATTTGGTTGGGGTGCTCTTCAGAGGGTCAATTTGGACTCGAGAGGCTGGATGGCTTGCTTCCACACTGTAGGGATTCTATGTATTTGGGGCAGCACATTGGCTCAGTGGTTAGCACTGCTGCCTCACAGCATCAGGGACCTGGGTTCAATTCCAGACTCGGGCAACTGTCTGTGTGGAGTTTGCACATTCTCTCTGTGTCTGTGTGGGTTTCCTCCAGGTGCTCCAGTTTTCTTCCAAAGATGTGCAGGTTAGGTGAATTGACCATGGCTAAATTGCCCATAGTGTTAGGTGCATTAGTCAGGGGTAAATGTAGGGGTATGAGTTTAGGTGGGTTGCTCTTCGGAGGGTGGGTGTGGACTTGTTGGGCTGAAGGGCCTGTTTCCACACTATAGGGAATCTAACCTAATCATACAATTAAAATACAGTTCACCATTTCAATATTGTAAGTTGGTTCTCATCGACTCCTTACCTTATTCTGCTGCTGACAGGGCACAGGGATAGGCATCCATCTCATGGATTAGAACAGGACTATCTCAGCTTTCTTTCTTCATGCTCACTTACTTTATGGATGCTCACAATATCTCTACTTTGTCTTTTTTTTAATCCCAGGTAGGCAACTTGTCATTTGTGCCAGTAATGGACAGTCAAGAGGATGACATTTTGCTGTGGTACTGTGCCACATCAATGTTGCATCTCCAACATGTGTCAGCAGTTTACATGGAAAACATACGGAATGTGCTCCAATTAATCATGAGCCGTCACAGTCACAGCAGATAGTGAGGTGACCCAAATGAATGAATTGGAAGAGCAGAGGGCAAGAATGTTTAATAATCTAGGGACTGGGTTTGGGACAACCATCAAGGAGAGATGCTGAATGCAGTATTTAGATTGATAGGCCTGAGGCCTTGGTGGGACATGGGCACGTTAGCAGAGTTAGAACAAATATAAGGTCACAGGAAGAAGACAGTGGCAAATTTTCTTGCAGAGCATAGAAGATTCTTAACCTGCTTGCAGCACTCCAGGTCATGGTCACTGCACTAAATTGAACTAAACTGTGTGATTACTTCATAGTCTGGCAGTGTTTAACTTAATTTGCATCCAGGATTTAAATATAGCACTTGCAGCATGAATGCTTTGAGGCACTGCACATTTTTTCACCACTGCTGAGTGCAGGATTGCACAAAGGTGATAATGTGGACCTGGAATGCTTACTTACTAACAAAAGCAAAATTGTGTGAGAAAAGTCACCAGGGCTCACAGGGGGAAACCATCCATGAAACTCCCTGAAATTGACACTTAGCCAATCTTGGGAAAATGCAACACCATGTTCTTATTAGCCCAAAATACCCTGCATTTGATCTCTCTCTTACCCCAAATTAAACTAAACACCTGAACATTCAATTCCTTGAGTAATGTGTGTGTGCAGTTGTAAGTTTTGCAAGGCTGCAACCCTTCTGGTGTCAACCTTAGACATGGAGATGGATCATCTGATATTTTGGCTCACTGATATTTTCATTATGTCTCATGGAGGGTTTCTCTCATGAAGTCCAGCAAGGTTTCTTGCATGATCATCACAAACCCACTTCATTAACTACCTACCCTACCCCTATGACACCTTCTCAATGAATGCTAGCCCAATTCTCCCACTCACTAGAACTGGAAATACTCATCAATTCCATGTCGCCAGTGCCAAGTCTGACACCCAGATATACATTATCAAGTGTTGGCAATCAAAAGTTGCCCCTCACCGTCAATTTAATCAGAGAGCATCCACAAACCAACACTTCTCATGGCACAGCAGACACTTCCTTGTACATATAATGGGACCTTGCTCCATCTACAGCATTATAAACCCCAAGGAGCTAGGTAGGCTGTAGAAGGACTTGGATAGGTTAGCAGAGTTGGCAAAGAAGTGACAGGTGGAGTACAATGTGAGAAAGTGTGATGTCATGCACTTTGGAAGGAAGAATAGATGCATAGATTCTTTTTCAAATGGGGAAAAGCTTTGGATATCTGTAGCGTGAAAGGACTTGGGATTCTTAGCTCAGGATTCTATTAGTGTTAACACATAGGTTCAGTTGGTAGTTAGAAAAGCAAATGCAATGTTAGTATTGATTTCAAGAGGGCAGAAATACAGGAGTGGAAATGTACTGCTGAGGCTGTGTAGGGCTTTGGTCAGTCTGGGTTTGGAATATTGTGGAGAGTTTTAGACCTTGGAGAGATATATACTGGCCTTGAAGGGAGTCCAGAGGAGGTTCACAAGAATGATCCTGAGAATGAGGTCTTGTGATATGAGGAGCAGTTAAGGACTCTAGGTCTGTACTCAGTGTAGATTAGAAGGACGAGACAGGAATCTGATTGAAAGGTACAGAATACTGAGAGGTCTGGATGCAGTGGACTTTGAAAAGTTGTTCCCACTAGTAGGAGAGATTAGAACCTGGGAGGCACAGCCTTGGAGTGAAGGGATGACCTGTTAGAACTGAAATGAGGATGAATTTCTTTAGCCAGAGGGTGATGAATCTGTGGAACTCATTGCCATAGAAGACTATGGAGGCCAAGTCATTGAATGTACTTAAGACAGGGATAGATAATTTCTTGATTAGTAGGGGGATTTAAAATAGTGGGATAAGGCAGGAAAATGGAGTTGACAAACATATAAGCCATGAGCGAACGGCACAGCAAGCTCAATGGGCTGAATGTCCGAATTCTTTTCCTATACCACATGGTCTTATGTACTTTAACCTTGGTCCTTTTTCCAATAAAAATACCACCAGGAAACAGTAAGACTTTGCAAATGTTGTATGAGTACTGGAGCCTTCCACTCCTAGTCCCACATCAACTATGAAAGGTATCTTTACAAAAAGACTATCATACATTATACCTATTGATCAAGTTGAGAGAGAACCAGTTCC
This sequence comes from Chiloscyllium plagiosum, assembly GCF_004010195.1. Classification (NCBI taxonomy): domain Eukaryota; kingdom Metazoa; phylum Chordata; class Chondrichthyes; order Orectolobiformes; family Hemiscylliidae; genus Chiloscyllium; species Chiloscyllium plagiosum. Next base: position 12,986,929 of record NC_057738.1, on the reverse strand, counting down.
ATGCCTCTGTGCAGCCTATGCAGATTTTTATTTGTTTTGTGCTTTGTGGCCCTCAGGTGCCTCTTTTAAAGTTGCCTGGGATTTGTTCTGCTTTACAGAGGTCTTTATCATCATTCTGCATGAACCAATGACATTGTCAATATTGCTCGTGATCAACATTTGTACCCCACACAGTTGTACACTGCATCTCATATCATCACACAACATGACTTCAATCTGCACTCTGCAAGTACATAATAGATACAAATGCCCCTTGAAGAACCGCTCATCATTCACAAGTGAAGCCCATGCTATGGGGCCAAAAAACAGCATAGACCCATACCTACTCTGGGAATGATTGCAACTATTTTCCATTTGTAGGGTGCACTTAGAAATGAAGATATTGTGGAAGGTAATGCAGGGCACACTAGGCATTGTGTGTCCTAGGCTTAGCTTGGTCATTATGCAGCTCGCCTGCATCTCTATGTCTTTTTCTACCCGTTACTCTCCAGATAGCCCATCCCAGCTGACCCCTCATTTGTTCTCACCTGCCACCTGGAGGTACAACAGCAATTTTCATCCATATCCCCTGAGCCCATCCCTGCAATTTAGTCCTGCCCACCATTGTGTTGTGCATTGCTCCTACAAAGCCACAGGAGTTAACCATAGCCCATAACACCCCTCCCTCAGCATCCCATGTACTATCAGCTCCTCCTCTTAGCTGCTGAATTTTCGTTCATCAAAATCCTTGTTCCCTTCAGTGCCCCAGATTGCCACCTCCAATCTCAAGCCTTAATTGCACCCATTTCCCAACCACACCAGTGTTCCCTGTAATCAATTCCCTCCTTGATATTCATTGAACAAACTCCCACACTGACTGTGGAGCACCACTGTGATTGATTTGGATGCACTGCCTGATAAATGACTGACCATACTTCTTAATGTCTCTGTGTAGATCCACAACTGATGAAATACACACTTTTGACTGCTTGTACTGGATCTGCAGGACTGACTGACCAATTCCCTAGACTGTTGTGAGATGGAGATCTTAGCCCTGATTGCCCCATGTGAATGACTGACCATGAACAAGCCCCTGGACTGTCAGTTAACATTGCCCTTGACTGACTGTACCAGAACTCTCTGATTGACAGTAGCCCCCTTGATTTGACCACTTCCCTTCATATAAGCTGTTGGCATAAAATGTAGCAAGGTACCATGCAGCAACATGTTCACACTCCATAAAGGATGAATGCTGAGAACCATAACAGGTTGCTTGGATTTGTGTCTGTACTCAACAGCAAGACAGACTGTGAGCCTGTAAATTCTGGCTGACGGGGCAAAGTGCAAAAAGGCAATGAGGCAGGAATGCTGCAAACATTCGGGTTCACAGAGAGTGAGTGAGCAGAGCGGAGTGAGCAGCCCTGAGATGCTCTCTGGTCCAGTCCTTGAACTGGATGCTTATCCAACATGGCACAGTGTCCTTCCAGCAGCAATGGAATGAGAAGTGCCAATGCGCTCCCAAGTGCAATACTAAATGCAGAGGGTGCAGTAAGTCAATACAGTATCTGTACAGTAAGCAGAGAGGCTGGCACATATCAGATTCTAGCATCTGGGATATGATGTGCATGTGCTACCTAAGGAGAATGCCCCAAGATGTTGTTGCCATGTGTCCAACATTGAAGATAGAGTTGCCAGGAATGCACAGCGTCTATCCAGGCTGGAGGAAGAATGGGAGCCTGTATATTAATGAGGCAAGATTAGGTAGCAACGTGAGAGATCATTAGTGATAATCTCTGTTCATAAGCCTCATGCAGTTCACTACAGAATCTGATCTGGACTTATTAGACTCGGTTAGAATTACACTTTTCAGTCTGGATCTCGAGAAAGGCCTCCCTGCACATCTCAGAGTGTTCTCCCAAATTTCTTATCATGGTACACTTCCTGCAGGGTCAGTGAAGATTCCGCCTCTAGCGTTTAGATCCTTCTCCTGCGATGAAACAGGAGGACTGCTTCAAGATGGGCAACTGTTAGGTCAAATTCATGTCGGAATATCATTAGAATCGGGGAAATGTGCTGGTCTTGATTTGCCTTCATTGCACAAGTCACCACCAGATTCCAGAGACCTGATTACTGGAGTTTTACTAAAGATCCAAACTGCGCGGCTCAAACCACATTTCATTCAATTTATGAGGAATACAGAGCATGAGATCGAGTGTATAATGGTCATCGACTTTTCAGTATCACTTACTTCTACAACTGGAAGCTGGGGATTTATGTCAGGCGTGCGAGCCCGTTACTATTTCTGGCGATCTTATAAACGATTCCAGTCTAACATGAAAATATAACACAATTCCAGTTGATTGCATTTTAAATCTGCAAATCGCCAGAAGAATGCGGACTTTTATTGACGTGTGCGGGGTCAATTCCAATAGGTTTATGTGTCACTTTCTCAATTGTGCTGTATTAAATCTCGAGGAGTCTCTTGCAGTGAAGTTTTAGCAATAGGATACAGTAATTTTTCGACACCTACTAATGCACTTTCAAATTCCAAAACCCCAGAATGGCTTGACCTTCACTCTCTTTTGGGATGAGAATCTTCGGCTGAAATCTCTGTGGTGCCTTAAACAAGAGGGCCTCTTCGATTACCAATATTTCTGCTACGCAATTAGTAACCATGACTAAAATACTGCCTACAAACACTGTCTCATAGGCACTGATTTGGATGTGTCGACGTCTAGCATGTGCCTTTATTCTTCGCACGTGGGCGTTCTGGCTGGGCCAACATTTATTGCTCCTCGCTAAATGCCCGGGAAAAGGTGGCGGTGAGCTGACATCTTGAACCGCTGTACTCTTTGGGGTGCAGTGCTGTTAGGAAAAGAGTTCTTGGATTTTGACACCGTGACAATTGGAATATGTAAACAGGTGAACATTAGAAACCCAGTGAGTTGCTTTCCATGAGAAATGTGATAAAACAATGGGAGGGGGCGATGGATGGTGATGGGATTAATGAGGACAGTATAGGTACTGCTCTCTCTCTCTAGCTCATTCAGATGTAACGAGACGCTTTGGACATTCATAACCATTAAATGATGTTGCATTCTCGTTTGGAATTGGTAAATAAATATTTGAAAGAAAATCAATATGATGTAACTGTTTTGCAAATGGAAGGACTATATTGTCTGCGTTGAGCCATGAGCATTTGGCGTCTATTCTCACACCACTTAAACTAAGGAACGTTGTTAATTTGGAGACAATCAGAGGAGGATGTCTGGGATTATCCATGATACGGAGGAATTGTCTTATGAGCAAAGGTTAAACAGGGTTGGGCTCATGGGAATTTTGAAAAATGAGAGATGTTCTCATTGAAATGTTTAGGGTCCTTAAGGGGCTTGTCAGAGTAAATGCTGAAAGGATGTTTCAGTGGGAGAGTCCGGGATCAGAGGGTATTGTCTCAGAATTATGGGGGCACCAATTGAAAGCTGAGATGACGAGGAATTTCTTCTGCCAGATAGTTGTGAGTTTGTTTGGAACTCCTTGCCACAGAAAACTGGAAGGTGAGGGGTCAGGCAAAGTCTTTGTGTACGTTTAAGGCTGAGCTAGCTTCTTGATCAGTAGGAAAGTCAAGGGTTATGACAATAGGGCAGAACGTGGACGGGAGGTGTATCAGATCAGTCATGATCTTACTAAACAGTTTATTCCTGTTCCTATTTCCTACTGTCTTATGGTCTGAAATACCACTTACAGCAAAGAAATAGCTAATTCAAGCCTGACAGTGTTTATGACCCGCACCAGAATTAATCCACTGTTTACTCCATCTCACTCTCTGTGTATCCATCGCCTTGTCCCTTGTGTTCTATCCAACTTTCCCTTAAATCTGGTCCAAATTCAACACAGACATTTGAAATGGATATGGTTCGATCTTGTGTGAACATTTTGAGTTAGGAGTTGACATTGTGAGGGCCTCCATTGACCAGGGGCGCACGAAAACATGCCACTTTAATACAAAAACCTGTGACTCTCCGACACAGATAGCCGTTTTGCCACGAAAAAGTTCCATCGATCATCGAGGGAGTTACCGTGTTCTGACGGCTATGTGGGCCATCGCTCATTCTCTGCAGCTACAAAACCCTTCAAGGTTCACCAACTGCAGGCTCTGAACAAGGGTGCGCAGATCTTTATCTTTTGGAAAATCGTTTTCAAGCTATGAGCAGATTTGGGGGAGTGGAGAGTATTTGTGGTAAACCAATCGGCGGAAACATCTGGCGGAAGAAGCGGGGTTGGAAGATGAGGGGTTGCACCGAGCGGTGAGAGAGAGAGGGAGCCCCATTATACAGGACAAGACGAACCCGAGCCTCCTGGTTTAGAAACACTTGTGGCCGGCTGAACCAGTTGAACATCGTTTCAAAGCTCTAATTGGTTTCAAATTAGTATCTCATAGCCCAATCGCCCATTGTTGTTTGTTTTGGCTGTGCTATTTATTGACTGGCAACATAATTTAATACTCCTTATATGTTGAGTAGAATAGAATTTCTGAATGGTTCTCACCAACCCCGCGGCAGATTGTGACCGTTTTGTAAGTCGCACCGCAGTCTGTTTATAAACCTAAAGAAAGTGGGAAGTAAACTGATTCCAGTCGGAAGTCTTTAGCTTTACGCGCCTCCGACATTGAACAGAAAGATTTGTACTCAGTCCACCTGGGCATATTAAGTGTGATAATCTTGTGGGTGAGTGGAGCTTTATCACGTGCTGTAGTGACACGAGATTGTTAATTGCCTCACTTTCGTATTAGAGCTCTTGTGGTGCAGTGATAATGTCCCTCCCTCTAAGCCAGGAGGCCCAGGTTTAAGTCCCATCCTGTTTATATGTTGGACATGTCTTAGATATCATGATTTCCTTCGCTCCCACACTCTGGAATTGCGTTTTGAAATCTTTTCTCTCTTTCTCCCTTTTCCATATTTTGTTCCTTAAATCCTCGGACCTTGACCGAGCTTTCAGTCATCTGTCCGAATATCTTTGTGTGGCTGCAGTGATGCTCCACCCAGTGGGTATTTCTCCATATTAAATGGGGTGGTCACGGTGGCTCAGTGGTTAGCACTGCTGCCCCATAGCGCCAGAGACCGGGGCTCGAGTTCCACCCCGGGCGACTGTCTGTGTGGAGTTTGCACATTCTTCCCCTTTTGGCCATGGTGCGTTACTCAGGGGTAAATATAGTGTAAGGGAATGGCTCTGGGTGCGTTACCCTTTGTAGGGAATCTAATGTAAATGCTCTAAAGGAATGTCTGCAGTGGTTCGCGTCCCAACACCTGAAACAGAAACTTCGAATTCAAGTCCCATTCTACAGTTGACTGTCAAGGATATTCGTAATGTGTCGAAAAGTGTGGCACTGGAAAAGCACGGCAGGCCAGGCAACACCGGAGTTTCGCGCATATTCCCTTCATCGGGAATGGTGGGGTTGTGGAGGGGGCTGAGAAATAAATAGGAAGGTAGGGGAAGGGCATATGGATGTGGGGGCTGATAGTGCTAGGTTGGAGCGGCTAGGTGGGAAGGAAGACGGACAGGAAGGACAGTTCAAGAGGGCGGTGCCGGGTTGGAGGGTTACAGGGATGAGGTGGGGGAGGGGAGATATGGAAACTGGTGATGCCGAGTGGCTGGAGGGTCCCAAGGAAGAAGAGGAGGGATGTCCTTGGCGGAGGGGGGAGTTAGAGTGGGGCGGTGGAGGAGGCTACAGTGTGGCCAAATTGTAACTCCTTCCAATGTCCGCCAATCGTAAATGGTAAGAGCCGGAGAGATTCCTGATCAGCCGTGTGATAGAAAGAAATTGGAGCCGATACCAACCACGCAATAGCGTTTAATTGCATCAGTCGGTCAAAATCCTCGACGGGCTGGACGCCGATCAGATCCCTATCCGGGCAGATCTCTCATGATGGATATGATGACACTGTGGGTCAAATCTACCTTGAGGCGAACAGGAGAAGGTGTATTAACGGAAGGGGAAAATATCACTGCTAATGTTAAAGTGCATTGGTTGCCATCAGCGTGAAGGTGTGTAAATGGGAAATCCTGTGTGTTAATGGAGCATCTTTCACGCTATGGGCATGTCAGTTAACTGATAGGAACACATTAATCTGCTCGGAGGTGTTGATGAAGGGATATTTGTTGATCAGGATACCATGAGAAATTCCCTGCTCTCTTTCAAACAGCACACGACACCAGGTTATATCAAACGGGTTGATTTTTGAAAACTCTAGGTTTTGGAGCGCTGCTCCGCCATCAGGAGAGAGGAAGATGAATTTTATAAGGCGTGTGATTTTTGACCCTGTCCAACTAACCCAACATCAGCACTTCGACATCATCTCTTTCAAATAGTGCCGTGAGATTTATTTTGACCTGGTTTATTCTTGGCCGCAGCAACGCAGTGAGAGAGTGAGGAGGCCGGCCTGCACGCTGTTCTCCGGTTCAACCTGCAGCCCTTTGGGGCTGACCGAAACACAATGAAGCCAGCCCACGCACCGAGAACAGGGTGTTCTGCCCTGAGATCGGCTCCCTGCACCCACATTCTGGCTCCGCCATTCCTCATCCACGCCGTTGTTACATGGACACAAGACCATTCCTTCGACAGTGTGGCGCTGGAAAAGCACAGCAGGTCAGGCAGCATCCGCGGGGCAGGAGAGTCGATGTTTCGGGCATAAGTCCTTCACCAGGAATCCTCTAATGAAGGGCTTATGCCCGAAACATCGACTCTCCTGCCCCGCGGATGCTGCCTGACCTGCTGTGCTTTTCCAGCACCACACTCTCGGCTCTGATCTCCAGCATCTGCAGTCCTCACTTTCTCCTGCAATACTATTCCTTCCCAACTGACCTCAACCCCTGCAGGTTGCACTGGGAGCAATCAACCCTCTGCTGAGCAAAGACCGAGCCGCGGAGTTCCTATATCCTTCACCCCCAATGTTTGCCGTTGGCTTTCTGACCGGCATCTCCTTGATCTTAACATTCTCAGTCTTGCTCACAAATCTCTCCAAGGCTTTACCCCTCAGTACTCCCGCCGACCCCTCCGGTTTAACCGCTGTGTCCTTCGAAACCTAGCCTTTCAGCCACCCCGAATACGATGGCAATGCCTTCTGATGCCAACTTCGCCTTGAAGCTTCCTCCCAAGACCGCTGTCTCCACTGGTATAATTGAGTCCTCTGAATCTCCCTCTTTGACGAAGCCTGTCTCTTTGCGTGGCTGACTGTCACATTTTATTTGTGAAGCACGCTGGGATATTTCTGCCATACTCGAGGCACTATCCCGAATGCAGGCTATTGCACGTTTTCTGTGAAGACATTGAGATAAATATTTCGATTAGATTCGGGTCTAAGAAGTAGGCTGTGTTCAGTCGGTTGTGGCGTTATTAAAGTGTCCCAGTCCTTTTTACCCGATGTGGGAAGATTAGTAGCTAGTTAGTTATTTCTGTTCCATCGGATGTTATAAAGCCGCTAGGTTTATTCCCCCAAATCCAGTTTCCTGCCAGGGTTGCAGGTTTGAACCCATCCGGAGATCATTTCTGAATCCTACTGATCTGGGATCTCTACACCAAAAATAAGACACAAATACCACGCAACCACGAAGCACTGAAAATATTGCATATTCTATATATGACACCCGACAGTGAATCATCATCGGTACGTCTGGCCGAATAGCTGTAAAATGCGCTTCGTGTTAGTCTCCATTGAAACAGCTATCAAGTGTTTCTGTCTGTCGGAAACCGTCAGCGGAGCCGAATGTCTGCGTTTTGGATAGTCACTGAGCTCAACTTTGTAACAATGCCGTCAAAAGGACACTTGGGGCGAGGACAAACCAACACCTGTGTGCCACAGCTCTTTGTGTGCTATCTGGGTACTGGATTAAATAATCGCACGTTTTACACTTACACAGTGTTTGCTCTTACATCGTGTTAACTTCTGGTAACCCTATTGCTAGAAAGAAGCCGAGTCATACTTTCCATTAAATTGCTGACACGTGCCTTCAGACCGCTTTCTTTTTGTTGCTGTTGATTTTATTGCAATTTTACTTTTGCTTTTTGTCATATCCTATGGTCCTTGAGTATTGCGGTTGTTTGGTTGGATGCATATCTAATGTAACGTCCTCTCCATTGCTGCTTTAAAATACCAGTGCCCAATGTAATAAGTCACCAAGTAGCCCACCTTCTCATTCCAGCCATTGACTACAGGAACAGAGTTTTTCTTTGTGTCGTAATATGTGATTTTTAACTTGGAGCTGGTGTTTTGGTCACCGCCCTTGTGCCCTCAGGCAGGGCGTGCTTAGCCAGCTCCCCCGGGTGGCAGTAGGCACATAACGGCCTGGGTCTCCCGGGGATTAGCTGATGGTACTGGCGCTTGTTGTACTGGGCCAGGCGGGAAATGAGGTAAAAACAATGACTGCAGATGCTGGAAACCAGATTCTGGATTAGTGGTGCTGGAAGAGCACAGCAATTCAGGCAGCATCCGAAGAGCTTCGCCGGACAAGTCATGGGGACAGTGCTGAGCTGGAAGTTTGGAACTAGGGTGAGATGGGGGAAGGGAAAATGAGGAAACTATTGAAGTCCACATTGATGCCCTGGGGTTGAAGTGTTCCGAGGCGGAAGACTTGTCCGGACTTGTCCTACCTGCCTATCTCCTTTTCCACCTATCCACTCCACCCTCTCCTCCCTGACCTATTACCTTCATCCCCTCCCCCACTCACCTATTGTACTCTATGCTACTTTCTCCCCACACCCACCCTCCTCTAGCTTATCTCTCCACGCTTCAGGCTCACTGCCTTTATTCCTGATGAAGGGCTTTTGCCCGAAACGTCGATTTCGCTGCTCCTTGGATGTTGCCTGAACTGCTGTGCTCTTCCAGCACCACTAATCCAGGCGGGAAATGAGCCTCTCCCGCAATGAGCATGAAAATATCGTAGACCAACGAGTTCACGACGCTGGTGACTTTGGAGGAGCTGTCGGGGTGACCTTGCTTCATCGCTTTGTAGATGTGGATGGAGTACCTTTCTTTCCTGGACTGTCTCCTCCGTCTTGCCGCTCTTGGCTGGCGCCCGCTTTCTTAATGCCCCTTCTTGGCACTTGTCCTTTCTTTCCCTCCGCCATTCAAACTCAAACCGAATGGTTCACAGCACAGGAGGCCGTCAGCTCATACTGCCCGGGCCTGTGCGACCCAGTTAGACACGGTCCCCTGAACGTCTTCTCTTAAGCATTTTAAGCCTTTCAACACGACTCCCCTTGCCAAATTGTCATACCGTCTGCCCCCACCGTAGCTTTATGTAACGCATTCAAGATCATAACTTAATCATAACACTACCTTGGTCTCCCTTTTGTTGGTTCTTTTGCAAACAATATTGAATCTGTCCATCTGTGTCCTCTGATTCTCCTCCAGGAGAGAGTGGTTTATTCTAATTGATTTCAATTCTAATTGATCTAATTGATGAAACGCAGGGATAAGGGGTAGTCATTCACCTCCCGGAGCCTATTCTCTCATTCTACAGGATAATAGCGGATCTCGATTGTCATTCACTTTGCCCACCCTTGTTCCATATTTCTGAATCCACATGTCTATCAGTTTTGATTTTTAAAAAAAGACATGGGCTAACAGGTTTTTTTGTGGCGGGGTGCAGTTCTTTCCAGATATCATTCTACCCTCAGTATGAAGACACGCTCCCTGACATCCCACCCTCATTGCAGTAAAGACCATTGCGATGGAAGACAGTTTTAAAAAATCGTTATTCGGAGGGATCCAGCACTTCGGATGAAACAACGGGACATTTGGACTTGTTCAATGCTGATGCATTTCCAACAGTAAACGTGTTTAGATCTACATTGTGAACGTGAGAATATCTATTTAAAGAAATCCTATCTCTTGCAGTCGCAAAGGACGCGGACATTGGATGTGTATGCGTGCCCTTTGGAGTGGTGGAGCAATTTCCACGCAGACGGTTTCCAAAGCAGCCGTTATAGTTCATGAGAATGTCGAGCCTGGGACGGGTACAGCGTGACCCGTGTAATGGGCTCGATTCCGATTTCGCTACCATGAAAGAAGCGTGAAACAGACAATATCACAGATTCTCCTCTCTGGGGCACTTTCTGCGCAATTATCAGCTCTACTGCCCCCGCCTTTATTTTGTTTTGTAGAGGGGGAGAGAAGGGAGTTAAGTATTTATGTTTCATTTAACAAGAGTCGGGGGTTTCACACTGACTATTTAAGGCCAGCAACATAATTTTATTTCTGCATATGTGATAATTATGTATACCTTGAGAAATGCATACAATATGGAGGGATATTTACATATCTGCTCAGACAGGGGCACAATATATGCATATGGTCATTATAGACATACATGTGGGAATCATGCCTTTATCTTTCAGCCAACATTCGTTAACCCTTTAAATAGTGAACAATTTCAATTACAGGGTATTGGACTTGGTGTTCTCTATGTTACGCGCAATAATGTACTAGGGGGCATCACTGTGGCTGTATATTTTTCCGGTGGCTCGATTCATTGTGACATTACAATTTTCGGAATTGATTTTAAAACAAGAAATTCCCGTAAGTTTTTTTTTCTGCCTATGGCACAATATGGACGTTTGGATTGTCGTTTGGAATCGATGCCGAAAACATTTACAAACGCCTATCTTCCTTCTCCAAATTCCATCACTCGGCAAAGTAGGAGGACCTGGGTTGCTGGGACATCTGGGGTCTGTGTCCTCAGTCTCCCAGTTTGGAGTGGGAGCCGTACCTCTTTGTACTGTGAAAGGAAGGTGAGGAACCCGGGAGACTTAATCCTCCAGACCGCTCCTGAACAGACTTGTGCAAAATAAAAACATTAAAGGAAAATATTGTAACCAAGAACTCGTAAAAGACGCGTCAACATTTAACAGTCATTAAAAAGATGTTCACGAACGGCGTGGGTGTGGAATGCAGCAGTTTAAACAACTGTGTCAGCAGCATTTGGTCAAATGTATTGCGTAAATTTAACAAATTGAGAAATTTGGGTGGGAAACAGACCCTTCAGTCCAACCAAACTAGATATCCCAACCCAACCTAGTCCCACCTGCCAGCATTCGACCCGTATCCCTCCAAACCCTTCCTATTCAAAACAAATCGGGTTAAATACCATAGCGCATGTGTTTCTTAAAATACGATTGTGTTCCCATAGCCGAGAGTGTGCTGCTGGGAAAGCACAGCAGGTCAGACATATTCCGAGGATCAGGAGAATAGACGTTTCGGGCAAAAAACCCTTCATCAGGAATGGGGTACTTAAAATCACCACATCACCAGGACTGAGTCAGATGGTTGTGAGGAGACTGAGGAAGTTAGGGTGAAATCTACAGTGGCACTGCTGATAAGCTTCCAAAACCCTTTAGATATTCAGCTAGTGCCAGAGAACTTAAAAATTGCAAATGTTCCTTTGCTCAAAAAAGGCTGTTAGGATAAACCGAACAATTACATCAGCCAAATCACGGATGGAAAAACATTTAAAAATAATGATCTGGAACAAAACTAATGGTCAATTAGTCAAACATGGATTAATTTTTTTTTAAAGTTAGTATGGATTTGTAAGGGCCAATTATGTCCAACTAATTTGAGTTCTTTTGTTGAAGTAACAGAGAGGTTTGATGTGGATAATATGGTTGGCATGACATGTATGGACTTTTCAAGAATCAGTTGATAAAATGGCCATATAATAGACTTGCCAGTGAATTTGAATCCGATGGAATAAAAAGAATCATGGCAGCATGGATATAAAATTGGCTAAGCAACAGAAAACAGATTAATAGTATATGGTTGGTTTTCAGATTAGAGAAAGGTATGTTGTGGGGGTTAGCAGGCATCAGCATGAGGACTACTGCTTGACTTGATAAACCTTACTGAGCTTAATTACGGTCTGTACAGCATATTTGCAGAACTTGAACGTATTGTGGACAGAATTGAGGATAGTGATAAATGTCAGGTTGGTGGGATGGGCAGACAAATGGCAGATGAAATGTAATATAGTGAAGTGAGAAATTGTACATTTCATGAGGAAGCATGTCAAAGGTAATATAAAAGAATGAGTGCAATTCCAAAGGGTTTAGAGGAGCAGATGGATCTAAGTATATATATGTATTGAAGGTGGCAGGGCAAGCTGAGAAAGCAGTTATTAGATTATACAGGATCCTGTGCTAAATAAACAGAGGCATCAAATAGAAAGGCACAATGTTTGTGATAAAACATTATAAAACATTGGTTCAACCTCAGCTGGAGTATCATGTCCAATTTGGACATGACACTTTAGGAAGGATGTGAAGGCATTGAAGAGGTTGCAGAAAAATTTCATGGTTCCCTGGATGAAAGACTTCAAGTATGTGGGTAGACTGATGAAGCTCAAGCTTTTTTGCATTGTAATACTTCCACTTGTCAATTTTTGGTTGCTTCAGTATCTCCTCTTCACTATGACTTTGGCAACTTTTTTTTTCATTTATAAAGAGAAATGCGAATGAACAATTTAATACCTTAGCCATGCTCTCTGCCTGCATGCATATACAACCCATATGGTGTCTAATCTGCCTTCTCCTGAGTTTGCCATTAGAATTCCCCTCATCTATCAAACTTGCACTCATAGAGTCATAGAAATGTACAGCACAAGAACAGACCCTTTGGTCAAACTCGTCCATGCCAATTAGATATCCAAACCCAAACTAGTCCCACCTGCCAGCACCCGGCCCAAATCCATCCAAACCCTTCCTATCCATATACCCATCCAGATGCCTTTTAAATGTTGCAATCATACTAACCTCCACTATTTCCTCTGGGAGCTCATTCCATACTCATACCACCCTCTGCATAAAAATGTTGCCCCTTAGGTCTCTTATATATCTTTCCCCATGCACCCTAAACCTATGCCTCTAGTTCTGGAATCCCCCACACCAGGGAAGAGACTTTGTTCATTTGTCCTATCTATGCCCCTCTTGATTTTATAACCCTCTATAAGGCCACTGCTCAGCCTCTGGCACTCCAGGGAAAACAGCCCCAGCCTATTCAACCTCTCCCTATACCTCAAATCCTCCAACCCTGGCAACATCTTTGTAAATCTTTACTGAACCCTTTCAAGTTTCACAACATCCTTCCAATAGGAAGGAGACCAGAATTGCATGAAATATTCCAAAAGTGGCCTAACCAATGTCCTGGGCAGGACCGCTTCATCAGGGCTCCTGCCTGAAACATCGATTTTCCTGCTCCTCAGATGCTACCTCACCTGCTGCGCTTTTCCAGCACAACTCTAATATTGACTCTAATCTCCAGCATCTGCAGTCCCCACATTCGCCTAACCAATGTCCTGTACAGCCGCAACATAACGTCCCAACTCCTGTACTCAATACTCAGACCAATGAAGGAAAGCATACCAAATGCCTTCTTCACTATCCTATCTACCTGCGACTCCACTTTCAAGGAAATATGAACCCGCACTCCAAGGTCTCTTTGTTCAGCAACACTCCCTAGGACCTTACCATTAAGTGTATAAGTCCTGCTAAGATTTGCTTTCCCAAAATGCAGCACCTCGCATTTATCTAAATTAAACTCCATTTGCCACTTCTCAGCCCATTGACCTATCTGACCAAGATCCCATTGTAATCTGAGGTAACCTTCTTTGCTGTCCACTACACCTCCAATTTTGTTGTCATCTGCAAACTTAATAACCTCTTATGCTCACATCCAAATCATGTATATAATTAATGAAAAGTAGTGGACCCAGCACCGGTCCTTGTGGCACTCCACTGGTCCCAGGCCTCCAGTCTGAAAAACAACCCTCCACTACCACCCTCTGTCTTCTACCTTTGAGCCAGTTCTGTATCCAAATGGCTAGTTCTCCCTGTATTCCATGAGATCTAACCTTGCTAACAATCTCCCATGGAGAATCTTGTCAAACTCTTTACTGAAGTCCATAAAGATCACATCTACCGCTCTGCCCTCATCAATCCTTTTTGTTACTTCTTCAAAAAACTCAATCAAGTTTATGAGACATGATTTCCCATGCACAAAGCCATGTTGACTATCTCTAATCAGTCCTTGCCTTTCCAAATACATGTACATCTGTTCCTCAGGATTCTCTCAAACAACGTGCCCACCACTGACGTCAGGTTCACTGGTCTATAGTTCTCTGGCTTGTCCTTACCACCCTTCTTAAACAATAGCACCACGTTAGCCAACCTCCAGTCTTCCGGCACCTCACCTGTGACTATTGATGATATCGGTATCTCAGCAAGGGGCCCAGCAATCACTTCCCTAGCTTCCCATGGAATTCTAGGGTACACCAGATCAGATCCTGGGGATTTATTCACTTTTATGTGTATCAAGACATTCAACACTTCCTCCTCTGTAATCTGGACATTTTTCAAGATGTCATCATCTATTTCCCTACATTCTATATTTTCTGTGTCTTTTTCCATAGTAAACACTGATGCAAAATATTTGTTTAGTATCTCCTCCATCTCCAATGGTTCCACACAAAGGATCATTAATCCATAGTTGCTCCCATGCCCTTTTTTAAAACACACCCCCATGGCATCATGTCCCTTACCATCTTTGGAAGATATTTTCAAAAAGAAGTTAATAATTATCCGAAGGAAGAAGATTTGCAGAGATATAAACAAAAACAGGGGAACTAACTGAGCAGCTCTTATGGACAGCCAGCATAGACATGACAAATTGAATGGCCTCCTGAATTACAACCATCTTAAAGTACAAATTAAGATACAGGCAGCAGTGATTTTATTAACATATGTTTGCTGGAGATGCTGGGGCTAGGTCAGCTAGTATATTGAAATAGTCAACACGATTGTAACAAATACATTGGCGAGGATTAGCAGCACATGATAATGGATAGAGCTTGAAATGGTTAATGTTACAGAGATGTTATAGCTCATCTTGATAATGGAGAAGATATTGGTTTAATAATGGTTAAACAAAAAAAAGAGTGTAGGTTTAAGATATAATAGGGATCTAAGGGGCAACTTTTTCATGCAGAGAGCTTTGCATATATGGAATGAGCTGCCAGAGGAAGTGGTGAGGCTGATACAATTTCGACATTTAAAAGGCATCTGGATGGGTATATGAATTGGAAGAGTGTAGAGGAAAAGGGTCAAATGTTAGCAAATGGGACTAGATTAATTTAGGATATCTAGTCAGCATGGATGAGTTGGTCTAAAGGGTCTGTTTCCATGCTGTACAATTCTATGACTCTCTAAGTTATCTGGTTTAGCCATAGACTGTGGTCAGGGAGAATAACAGGCCTAATGGCTACAGGACAGAATTATGGTATGGAGCAAAGCCAGTTGTTTCAGTTTTCCCATGCTTAGTTGGAGAAAATGTCTGCTGTCCAATACCTAAAATCAGGTGAGTAGTGCCATAAAACAAAAGTGCTGATGGGGTTAGTGAGTTGGCTTAACATGTTTTTGGATGGTACTGCAGAGCGGCAGAATGGAAGAGAAATAGGAGGAGCAAGGAAAGGTTGCTTAGAATGCTGTAGATCAAAAAGAACAATTGTAAGTGATTTTCTTGCACCTTTCAGGAATGAAATCAGGCAGATGCATCCCTTAAATCCAGACAAAGAAAGAGAGCAGTTGGAGGAAGATGAAATGGTCAGTAATGCCAAAATGTACAGGCAGGTTAAAAAGTATGAAAAATGACCATTTGCTGCACCACATTTACACAAAAGTAAATATATATGAACAAATGAATTCAGAGCAGCGGGGCACTTGGTCACTTGAACATGCTTTGCCATTCAATAAGATAATGGTTGATCTCATTACTCCTCATTCCTGTACATTCCCATAACATTTCACTCCCTTGTTTATCAAGAATCTATCCACCTCTGCCTTAACTGCATTTTAAAACTCTGCATCCATCGCCTTTTGAGAATCCTGAGAACAAAACAATTCCTCATCTCTGTCCTAAATGGGCAAGCCCTTATTTTTAAACAGCAATCCTTCATTTTAGAGTCTCCCAAAAGAAGCGTTCTCTTTGTCTGCATCCACCATTTCAAGTCTCCTCAAGATCTTATGCATTTCAATCAACTCAACTTCTACTTTTCTAAACTCGAAAGGATAAAGACCTACCCTGTCAAACGTTTCTTCACAAAAATAACACAACCATTCAATTTATATGTTTAGTTCACCTTCCATAAACTGCTCCCAATTTATATTCTTCCTTAAATAAGGTGACCAATACTGTACGCAATATCTTCAGGAGAAGAAGGGCTTATGCCCGAAACGTCGATTCTCCTTCTCCTTTGGTGGTTTCACCAGTACCCTGAAGAACAGAAACTCATATACATGCCACTTCAATACCTGGACATAAAATAATCAAAACTAATTGAAATAAAAGAACCCAGGATACATGAGGAAAATTTATTTTACCCGCTGCTTGAGGAGGAGGCGCCTTCAATGCCGACCCACAAATGAACTTTAATCTGAAGAAAAATCAAATCCCAGGGAGTGACTAACTGAGTTGCTCTTGCACCGGACCCGTATCAAGACAATGGGACGAATGGCCTCCTCCTGCGCTGTTACGCTTCTATGATTTTAGGTATAATATGCCGCGCACGGATGATGTGATTGAACACGATTAATTTAAAAAACGTATTTAATTGTATGAGCAATAAACATATCAAGTACTCCTGCTTGTCGACATGTAGGTAGGTATTTTTAAAACTGTCCATTAGTACTCCTAACGAGGTGTCACTTTATTGTACACGAATAAATTGATAGGTTCCCATCTTAAATACACCATTCGGATTCAGAATCTTCCAGTTGTATATTAAATACCCCATTTCCGTCGCCACGCGCTGCGGAGACATGGCTGGGAAAGAACAAAGTGTTTGGGTTGTTGAGGGCTGGGGGTGGGAAGTGAGATTACATTGCTATCCTCCATGATCTAGGAAGACGAGCAAAGCTGGAGAAGTGAGACAAATCCTCTCATTTGCTGTCCCTGTTCGAAAATTGTACATGATAAAAACGTTCCTTTAAAAGCCTGATTCAATTGATTTTTTTTCCCCTGATACAATTAGAGACAAACCGAAATGAATTGATTTCTGAAAGCAGGCTCCGAGACATTCAGAAACTATGATGTAATGGACACTGATAGAAGCTGTGACAAGAAGCATTCGGTTTTAAATGGACACTACTTTAAAGTTACATGCGTTACGGACACACGTTTCAGAATGGTCTGAAATGGGATTATTTGCTTCCTTCAGGTCTGTGCTGAATGTTTGTCCATAACAATAATGATAGGGACAGTGTTGCAAAACTTCAAACGACATTAATTAATGCAGAATTTGAAAGTACTACTGTTTTTATGTATGGATTGATCATTTTTAATTTACTGTGCTTTCATAAATGGGATACAATTTACAAAGTCGAACTGTCTTATCATGAAACTCGAATCGATGGTCGGTATTTTATTGCATCTGTACTCTGCAGACAATACTAATTGATTCAAGAACTCCCACTTTCATGCTAAGGCATCATTCTAATCTTTTTTTTGTCAGCCCAGCTTTAGACAGGGATTTTATATCTGTCAACCTTAACTTGGAGAAAGGACTGCAATTTCTCTGTAACCTGAAGTTAAATAAGAATTACTCCGAGACCAAAAACCTACAGTTTTCCCCAATTCTAACACGAATCTAACGATAGCCTTAAATAACAGCGAATTCTAATAAACAAGATGTAACACTGAACCTAAAGACTTCTGCCTCTCCTAAGGATAAACGTAAATAAGAACTAATCATAAATCTAAACAAGACCTAACCATAAACATAACTAAACCTAACCCCAAACTTTAGGATGGCAACACCTCCGAACCGAAATCTAAATAAAACATAAAGCTAAACGCTCATTGTTGTAAACCAAAATAACTCTTAACCATAAACCGAAACCCACACCCCCACCTAACACAAGGCCTATAGAATTAACTCAAAAAACCTATACAGGAACTTAAACAAAATTAAAACAGTGTTTAACTCTATACCTAAACAAACCTGATTTCTAAACGTTGGGTTGACATTTTCACCTAATCGTAAACTTGAAGAAACCTGTAGGTATCCCAAACCTAACTTTACCCTAACTCTAAACAAGCGGAAGCTTCAACTAGCCTGAACGAGGAATAACCCTAATTTAAATAAACCGATAACCTCAACTAATCTGAAGAAGATTTGACCATAACTCAGTCAAGCCACAATCTCAACTATTCTGAACAAGGAATTATCCTAACCTAAACAAGCCGGCAGCTTCAACTAACCTGAACAGGATGTAACCCTAACCTAAACAAGCTACAACATCAACTAGCCTGAACAAGATATGACCATCACCTAGAAAGGCGGCAGCTTCAACTAACCTTAACAAGATATAACCTTAACCTAAACAAGCCATAACTTCAACTGACCCGAATAAGGTATAATCCTAACTTAACCAAGCCGGCAACTTCAACTAACCTGAACAATTTATAACCTGGACCTAAATTTAAAAAAACCCGGATTTAAACAAGGTCACAGATTCTCCTTGCCCTCGTCATGTGCTAATTCTGATGTGTTAAGTCTCTTTCGATGCAAAAACCTAATTAGCTACTGACAATTCCAAAGCAATTTAAATTTACCCTATCACTTGCTTTAAACAATGCTGAGGGAAAGCTTCGCTATTTTGTTTGCGCTGCTAACTTTTACCTAATTCTATATTTTAGTAAAACTAAGTCTAACTTTTGGCTCCAGGTGCTATATTGCTAAAATCTGTATATTTTACAAGGCCGTGGTGTTTGAAATGCCTCAATGCAGACATTGTGCCGCTCAAGATTCCAGATGAAACATGCGAAGGGCGATGTTGATGCCTGAAATTTAGAATTATTTTTGTTAGTAGAAATTAGGTTCAGACTGTGTATTTCAGAATTTGCCAATGTTTTAAGATTCACTACTCCACTGCAACAAAATCGGCCTACTTTTTCTGTTACCTTTAACCGTCCCTGAATAAGGTTAGCATTTTTGCTTTTCTTACCCCTAAATATGCAGTTTTGGTCATCGTTCATTTGAAGTGGGAAGGGCAACTACATAACAGCAATTCGTGACTATAACTACACATACATCATTAAAATGTAACTGTTTCGCTCAACCTCTGGCGTGGACGGCATCACTGATTTTCAGGCCTTTTTTGAGATTTCACTTAAAGTCGCACACTCCTTATAATTCGATTCCTTTATTCCACAGAATTCACTCGAGTGCAATCGAGGACAAGAGCTCGAGTCCTGAAAAGTGGTCGCCATCTTTTACTTGTGGACGGTTACAATGACTGAAAATCTATTCACATTTGCTTCTCCTGCTATGTTGGTGAAAACGTTTCTCCAAAAATTTCTTCCGTTCCTTTGGAATCTCGCAAGTCCTGTGAAAGAGAGCAGGGATCCTGTCTACTCAAAAAGCTTATTTTTTTCACATATTCAGATAAGAATTTGCGCCACCCCTTTTCTGCCCGATCCGCGTTTAAAGTCTGCCTCACAGTCTGGCCGATGCCACGCAAGGTCTGACCCTATAACTTTGACCCTCTTAGGTCAAAGAAATCTTTCTCAAGACGTAACGTCATGTTCATTCAACAATATATGTTTCTCGCACGGCTGTAGTTTATGTCTTGTTAACACTTTTATTGCAATCATCTTGGATATGTTTCCTGAATATATTTTACGCATTCTGTTGTTAGAAAATGGATCCCGCTCGTATTTTGCGTGCCGAAAGCGGGAATGCCTTGTCCGCTTTGCCGTGATGTTACCCACTCCCCCTCCTCCCCCCACCCCCAACTCCCCCTGGAACATTCACTCGAACTGCTGCTTGCTGGGGCTAGAACTGTTTTGCTCAAAAGGTTTTAATATTCGTGTAAAAGACCCTCCCCCTATCCCCATACTCAATTGTGAAGGAGCGTATTCACTCTTTTGTTGTAGTTTGTGTTGGGGGTGGGGAGCTAGAGGCGACAAGAGGAGTTTGGTTTTGCCTGTTCGAGGTGGGGGTTGGGTTCATAATAATAATTGAAACAAATGTATCCTTATAAATCAAAGGAAACAACTACTGGTACATGTGTAGCGTTTTAAAGCATACGAATGATAGTTTTTCCCCTCAGTAAGACGATTGTAAAAGTGAGCTGCTGTTTCAATTTCTAAAGCAGTTATGTCGCATTCACTTGCTATAGTCCACTGAAACCCTTGCGGCCTCCGTAGCGCTCACTATATTGTGCAGCTTTGTGAATAGCCCCATATCCAGTTGCAGTGCACAGACTACACGTTGTTGAGATGGCATTACCTCTTTCTGGTCCAGACTATACAACCTCCCCGCCCCCACCTCCTCCCCCGCCCGTCTAATCGCGGACTTCCTGGGAAAATCAGGCAGCGTTCATCCTGAAGTGAGTATTTAAATTAGAGGATTTGAGGAGCTCCGGATGGGAAGTCACCCCCGAATGCCTCTAACTAAACTCCCGTCTTGGATCTTAACCCCTTGGCTTCACGTCTGTTTCAAGGAGAAGGGCGTTTGGACTCAGAAACGGAAGGCAGATTATGTGAGTGAGACATGGCGGACATTTCTTTTTGGAAAAAAAGCTTTTCCTGAACTATCGTATGTAAGCTCACATTTTGCATCTCCTGGTTAAGAATCTCATCTCTAATTTTAAATGTTCCCATCTCAAACAACTCTTCTCTATGCCACAAGAGTTAAAGACACCACTCAGACAACATAGAGAGATGCGTGGCATGTTTATTTAGAAATTGACAAGAATAAAGTGAAAATTAACATTTTTACTGACTTTTTTTTGTCTCCCCCCTCGCATACATAAAAACATAGACAGTGCTTTCGTGTTGGGATTTTAGAACTTATTTGCTAGTTCGTAATTTTCAGTGTTTGGAATAATGTTTTGGATGTTTTAGTTACGTTTGGTGCGTAGACACGTCTAGTGTACGTAAACTAGTTTTTAGTAGATTGGCGCTCAATCTCCTTCCCCCGTTCTCTTTTGTAGTAAAACAGGGACTCGGTGATTAGGGTTCAGTTCCAGCTGATTTTATTTCCTTCTCTCAGAAAAAAAAAGACTATTTACAAGAGTATATCAACAATCTGACAGGCAGTGACTTGACACGATTAGCTGGCATGACCTTCAAAAAAAATTGTTGAGGCATGATCATCTGACAGACTATACACAGTATATTGCACAGGATGGATGAAAAATTTAAAAATAATTAAAATAAAAGATTTTTTAAGAACCCCTAACAATCGGGCAGCCACCAAGATTTTTTTGTTTTCGTGGTAGCTACCTTAGTGCCTGTCACGGTAGTTTGGATACAGAAGAAACACACAGTCCTTGTGTTTTTTTATATAATACAGATTTAAATGTACAAAGGTGTTCTCACTTCTCTTGCAAACCCCTCTCCCATCAAAATAAAACACAACAGCTAAACCTGATTTCGGAATTATATATGCTAGCTTCATGCCAAAACAATATATTCAGCCGACAAGTTAATAATAATTATCATTATTACAGCATGAGAAACGCAGCATAGTGTCGCGGACTCAAATCAACATCTTACATCCAGTAGTTGAGCGCTATTTAAGGAGCGCCAAATAATTGGTGCGAAGTTGCAGCATCCTTTTTTCTTTGTGTTGGTGCTCAACTTCAGAAGGATCGTAACAATTACAAAATCACTGTTCACCTACTCCCCTTAATATTTTACTACTATTTATATATACGTGGAAGATGACTGCAGCTATTAGAAATTGTAAAAGGAAGCTTTAATGGTCATCTGTTTCTGGGTAAAAGAATGCGTTCCCATTTTAAATACTATCAAGTTGGCATTTTTTTAAAGGCTACAGTGGGCGGGAAGGGACAGTGTAGGTTTTAACATCAAATATAGTCCCAACATAAAGGTAACCGCAGCCTACAAAACCTGCACATTGAAGTGTAAACATATGGAATAAAAAAAGAGGCATCGCTCTGGCATCGACCTCTTTGTTCATAATCAGGAAATCCAAACAGCAATAAACACCGATTAACACCCCCTTTATATTTTTTACAAAAATACACTGAGAAAATAATCAAACGTCTCATCTTTCTCTGTCTTTTTTTAAAAGTGTCAAAGTCTACATTTAAATATAAAATTAAAAGTTTAACTCTAGCCCTTCAGTGAAGGAGATAAAACGGTGCAGGTAATTAACAGGCCTACGAAAAAAAAGTCAAAATGTTTGGCCAGTATAAATACATCCATATAAAATGGTTTCTGGTTGCATTTACAAGGGAAACAAAACAAACGAGGATGAAACATCGGTGATAAGAAGTTCATGTTTGTTGTAAATTGTTGTGGAACATGGAACTTTTAAGGAATTTTGGTCCAGAAAATATAGTCCAGCGCAGATTGGAGTAGGGTTAGTGATAAGGGGTAAAAGAGCTGGTGACTTGGTAGGAATCATACACAGCGCCATCTATCTGATTTGATTCGCCCTAACGCTAGTTAAGTGTTCAAGTCTGTACAGAATCTGGAACGAAACAGCACAACATGGTATGAACCCAGCGAAATACAGTAATCCATCGCCACCATTCTTCTCATGAAAAACTCTCTTCGCGTGTAGATCTCCTGACTTCGCGTGTTTGTCTCTACCAATATAATTTGATTTGGCGATTTCATTTAACCCCACAGCTTTAAACCTTCTGTCTTAATGCGAAGCCCACGTTCCCTCCCGTACGTGCAAATCAATTTCAGGTTTTCCTTTTCAGTCCAGAATCGAGACTGGGCATTTTATTTTCAATGGAATCTCAGTCGCTCCTAAAACACGTCGGCACATTTTCTTACATTTTGCTGAAGACTTGCGATCAAACGTTAGAATCACGCAATTTTGCAGCAGTTGGATCACAATTATTTTATTTCACGATCCCTTTTTCTCCCCCTCCAAGATAAAACAGCAACAGTCCGCTTCTTTCACTTGTCGCTTTCTAATACGTGAACACTAGGTTTGAAATACTCGACTCCAGCCAGTCGCCTGAAATCATTTCGCTCACCTCTGGCGTGCAGTAGTCTGGGAACTCAAAGTGAGACGCAGACTCCTGCTCAAAATTAAACTCCAGATCTCGATCCAGGGACGAACTCAAGTTGCCCAGAGTCATGCTCTCGAAAGTGGGGCTGGAACTAAGGTCCATGAGGTCGTCCTCAAATTCTTCGTCGGAAGACGAGGCCATAGACGAAGACGAGCTGGAGTGGGAGGTGGAGGGGGTCGGTGAGATGGATCGCAAATTGCCAGGGTGCTTGCGCTGGTCGACGGGTGAATCTGGGACCCGCACCCTGGTCCCACCTACCAGATCTTCGTAGAAACTGACCGGGTCGCTGGGCTCGGCTGAAGAACTGAGGGTCGGGCTGGCTGGCACGGCGGCTGGAGAGGTAGTGCCCTGGCCCCTGAACGACCGCCTCTCTTTCAGTTTCTTATCTACAAGGTGCTTGGAAGCGGGGCTCGTCCGCGCTTTGTAAACCGAGTGTTGGTTGGTAGTGTTTATGCTTGTAGTGCCTGACTGCGAATGCTGGTGAATGATCGGAGACTTGCTGAGCGCACCCAGGATGATCTTGTGCGTTTTGCTAGGTTTGCTAATGCTACTATTGCTGCAACTGCTCTTTTTAGCTGAGGGTTTAGTGTTGATCTTTTCACCTTTCTCTCCGGGTTTGCTGCTGGCACTTTTTGCCTTCTTTCTCGGTCTGTATTTATAATCTGGATAGTCCGCCATGTGCTTCAGTCGCAGTCTTTCGGCTTCACGGATAAAAGGGATCTTATCACTGTCTTTCAGTAACTTCCAACGCTTCCCCAAGCGCTTCGAGATCTCAGCATTGTGCATGTCCGGCGACTGCTCCATGATTTTCCTTCTCTCGATCTGCGACCACACCATAAACGCATTCATGGGTCTCTTGATGTGCCCACTGGCGGTCTTACACCAGCTCGGCTCGTCCGTCTTCTCCCCATCCGATGCCACTGAGTCCGCCGCGGGTGAACAAGCTATGCCCAGATCGGAAGAGCCGGAGTCGGTCGACTCTCCGGCAAGCACTGCTTCCGTGTTCTCTGCGTTGTTCGTTTGCTGCACCATGCTTTCTCTTTTTTTTTGTTTATATATATATAGAGGGCACTGAGGGGTAAAGAAAAAGGCTTTTTTTATACTGTAGCAGTTTGGTTGGCTTGTACTTTTGTTCCCTGTTATCACAGAGGCTGCTGTGCTTTGAGAAAAAAAAGCTGCTCCTCGCGTTCGCAGAGAAGAATCTAGTTTCTTGTATAAAATGTGTATGTACTTTGGCACAACCTTCCTCCCCCTCTGACCATGCGGGAAGACTGTGTTATATAAAAAACTTGTGTCTGCTGCTTAAACCAGACTCGAACTCGCTTCCCCTTCTTATCCAGTCCCAGGCATTGTGACGTCCGGTTAAAGGTGTCCCGGTCCCAGCCAATCAGAGGCCGTCGCTCACTCGGATCGCGTCTGTTTCCAACGCTTCCAAAGGCCTACCCCGCCCCCGCGCACGCTCATTGGCTGGTGCCCTCGCGGCGCGTGCAATGAGAAGCGCCGTGGCTGACCTCATTCGAGTTTACACTAACAACTTAAAGGGGGCATGGCTGTAAAATGCACTCCCCCCACCCCCCCCTTCAGTCTTCCCTCCCTCTCTCCCTCCCCGCTGGCATTACATTAAAGCTGCATTATGCCTTTTTCCTCTCCCCAGACTGGCATTTGTCCGTCCTACCGACTCAGGCACGAATCAGCCACAAGCTGGATTCCTTTTTTTGTGTGTTATATTTTAACACGCACTCACAAGAGTTTTCTACCTGGATGTCTCTCTCGCTTTCTCGCACACTTAAATACACCCTAGTCGGCTGATGTTAAGTTTCAGGCAATTGACACGATGCTGTGTCTGAGTTGCTACGCTGCAGTTTCGCGTGAGCGAATGCCAGACACTGAAACTGATTCACAAAACACTGCTGAGGGAGACTTGCCATTATCTCTCTATGCCTGCGTGTATGTCTCCCGTTTTGATTATAAACGATTGCGAGCCCGTTCAGTCACTCTTTGTACAAGATTCATTTCTGCAGTCCAGTATTATATAGTATGAAACATCCTGAGCGTGTTGGCTTAGACATCTGTGGATTGATCCATCTCCGCCGTTCCGTGTAAGTGGAGAAACGCTGGCAGTAACATAAGAAGCACATCATGTGGGCTGGGCATGGTAGAAGGGGCTGGTCAAATACATTCGGGTGACGACCACCTTTTACCGTATTGACAGTTGCAAGATTAAACTAAGGTACATGTGGTGTGAATATATATTCGGTAGAAACGAATATATATATACTGGTTTCTTTCATCGCACCATCGAAAATAATAAATATGCCGAATTCTTTCTCGTAAAAATATGCTTATGGCTCCCGATAAACGAACCAATTCGGATTCAGATTCTGATCCAAACAGAAGCCTATGTGTTATCCACATGCATAACTTACTCTAGAAGTTACATATGTCGAGCTATATTAACTAAGGTTTCAACTTGTTTGTATATAAGCACAGGCACGTAAAAAATTGAATCGAGAATGTGATACATTGAGATTGTACATATCTTTTAACACTTAAATTGCGTTGACTCCAATATACAACGCTAGGTGGCGGCACTGTGACTATATAGTCATCAGGCAGTCCTGGTTATTTTGGGGAGGGAAAATAAGGTGAGTGAGCGATGCTTTTTGTGTTGCCTTGTGAAACCCAAAAGACAAAAAAAGTGGCTTTTTCTGGATTTTCCCAATTTACCTTTGCTTGCCAGCCACTGCTCCTTTCATTGTCACTATGGTTTACAATTTATGTGGCATTCTGTGTTAGCTAGGTTTGATCAGAGCTGCATTGTTTATTGTATGGTCTTGCTCTTCAAAAAAGGTGAGAGACGGGCACGTGCACGTGTTGCTCAATGGGTTTTCTAAAATAATCCTCGAATCTCTCGAGGACTGTACCTACCAGAAGAAGGCTGCGTTTTCCCTGCAGCCACAAAAAGCAAAACATCGCCCCTCAATTAAGAGGCTGGTTCCTGCTAATTCAATCTTGCCTGTAAAACAAGTTGGTCCTTGCCTAACTTGCCAAAGCTATAGCGGAGATATTTGCCAACATTATCATCAAGTAGATCTAATGATCCGTACAGCCCAATAGAGCACTCGTGAAAAATAACAGGTGCACTTGGTTCGGGGTTCAATCTGAAGTGATAGGGATGTGTGAAAAATTCATGCACTGATCTGAACGCACTCATCTTTAAACACGTTTTATTAGTTAGACCGCGAACATGTTTCAGTACAATGTGGTTCTCGACTATTAATACGTGTTGATTGATGTCTTTAATGGATCAGCACTCAGCAATTTAAACAGCACGGAAAGCGTTAACGTCTCGTTCGAACCCCACAGGTTGAAAAGACGAGCAGAACGTCTTCAGGGCTTTTTGTTGAATGGGGTCTGATCGCGGCAAATGTGGTCTACAATATTATTCAGAGGCGCGTAGATCAAACAGGGAGGTGAGGAATGTTCCCGGTGAAGGAAGTAGATATTGAATCCGAAAATATCAGCACGGTTGTCGGAGATTAAGAGGGATATTTACTAAAACTGAAGTGCATTTCGCCTATGATAAGGCGTGTTCGTTTCAGCACTAACACTTAATTATTAGCCTTAAAGGTTATGGCAGAGAATATCGGAGCGGGGGAGTAGTAAAATATGATTACTCTGCTATCACACAACAGTGATTAAAAAGAACTGGGAATGAAAGGCTGACATTTATATAAGACAGTCATCAGAATATCCCAAAGCCTTTTAAAACCAAGGAAGTGCTTTTTAAATGGTACACACTGTTTCAACATTGGGAATGTGATAACCAATTTTTGCACAGTAAGACTCCACAAATCAACAATGTGATGATTTGACAACTGAGTAGTTTTAAAACGGCCTTAGATTTATGCAGTGCTGTTCATAATCTCAGGATATCCCAATACGTTTTACCGTGTAAAAAGCATTTTTGAAGTGTTGTACTAAGTAGGGGCAGCTCACACAAACATCAGGACGATAATGGCCAGATAATCTAAGAAGGAAGACTCCCCAAGCCATTACATGACAAATTACCCTGTATTCTTCAAATGTATCCTCAGCGCCTTTGTTGTGGACAGCCTGAATTTAAGATTCATCGAAAACATTAAACCTCTGACAGTACAACACTCCTTTAGTATTACACTGGGAAATCAGCCTAGATGGATTCTGCAATGGGATTCTTTTTTATTCTTACATGGGACACGGCCATCATTGGCAAGGTCATTTGCTTCCTCTCCCTACTTGCTTTTAAGCTGAATGGTTGACTAGGCCATCGCAGAGGTCAGTTAAGAGTCAACCACCTTAATGTGAGTCTGCAGTCACATGTAAGCCAAGCTGAGCAAAGATTACAGATTTCACTCAAAGACCATTGGTGAATCAGGTTGGGTTAAGGGCCTGTGTCTGTACAGTATGACTCTATGACGCTATAATAGTTGTCTTGATATCTATTAAAGAAATGGCTCTATATACCAGATTTATTAATATAATTTAAATTCCACTGGCTGCTGTGTTGGATTTGAATCTAAGCCCTCAAACTATTGGACTCCTCGATTACTAGTACACATTAGCACAGCATCACCATCTCCCCAATATGCCAGTGATCATGACAGTTATTGTTGTAAAAAGCCATCTGCGTCACTAATGTCTTGTAGGGAAGGAAATTTGAAGGGTTTTTGCCCGAAACATCGATTTTCCTGCTCCTCGGATGCTGCCTGACCTGCTGTGCTTTTCCAGCACCACTCTGATCTAAACTCTGATTTCCAGCATCTGCAGTCCTCACTTTTGCCCAAGGAAATTACCTGCCCTGGCCTACATATGACTCCACACCCATAGAAATGAGTTTGACCCTTAAGTGCTCTCTGAAATGTCCCAGTGATCCACTCAGATGAAGGTGAATTATAAACCAATAGTCAGTGCTGGCATGTCCCATGAAAGAATAAGCAGGTATAGCACAAATGCCACTAGGGTCACAATCAAGAGCATAATCAAAAACTATTGAAAACCTCCATCAAAATTAGAAACACTGCTCTGATGATTATAGACTTGCAACATATATATAGAATTATGTATAGATGAAGGAATTACTTTAATAGGATCAACCTGCAAAGTTATTCTAAGTTAAATTCAAATACTTTGAGGAAAAGTGAAGGAGCACAGTCACACTGAGACTGTGTGTTGCATGCTCACAGTATTTGCACGGTTACAGAACGTGTTGGCAGATCATTCAAAGCATACATGCAATACTTGCCTTTTGTACATTGAATACAAAAGCAAAGATATCATGCTAAAACTTTCCAAATCATTGTTTAGGCCCCAGTCAGAGTTTTGCAGGCAATTAGGGACACCATACTTTAGCATGAATATCAAAACTTAAGAGAGGATACAGCAGAGGTTTACAAAGATGGTACCACGAGAGATGTTGGTTATCTGAAGAGATTCAAGAAGTTGGGATCATTCTCCTCAGAACAGAGAAAGATAAGGGGATCCCTGACAGAAAATTTCTAAATCATGAGTGGTTCTTCAGAGCAGAGCATGAATAAGGATAAATTGTTTCCACTGGTAAATGGATTTGTAACCAAAGATCAATGGCATAAGATCCAGATATAAATTTAGAAGGATGTTTTCCACACAAGAATTGTTAAAATCTAGAGTGTACTATCTGTAAGAGTTGTGGAAGCAGATTCGATGGGAATATTCAACTGACAATGTTAAAAATCACACAACACCAGGTTATAGTCCAACAGGTTTAATTGGAAGCACTAGCTTTCGGAGCGACGCTCCTTCATCAGATGTTTGTCGCTCCGAAAGCTAGTGTGCTTCCAATTAAACCTGTTGGACTATAACCTGGTGTTGTGTGATTTTTAACTTTGTACACCCCAGTCCAACATCGGCATCTCCAAATCATGACAACTGACAGTTGGTAGCGACTTTGAAGAGAACCAAATTTGCAAAGTTATGGGACCAAAGCCTTGGCGTGGGCCAGCTCTTTCAAAAAGCCAGAACAAGCACGATGGCCCAAACAACTCCTTCTGTGCTGTAAGATTCTATGAATCTACTCCGCTGACTCACTGTCATTTTAGTCAGTTGAGAATTGACCCAAACCTATTTCCTGCTCACTCTATTCATCTTAACGATCTCTCAGCGACAAATACATCACGTTTTCTTCAACAACAGGTTGTGGCAAAACAAAATCCACATTATAGGCAGTCAACAAAAAGTTTTTAAACATTCCTTTCAATCAAAGAATGGTTGTTATTCCATATGAATGAAACCTTGAGATACAAAGTGAATCTTGCCTTCAGTCAACTGGCTCGTCCTCGTCCCCGCCCCCACTCTCCCTAGCAGTAACTAACCAAATTTTAGCAGGTGAAAGCATTGTGGACCACCCACATTTGTAACTGTATATCCAGTACATATTTTTTAAAACCAGAAACCTTATTTCGGTGTTTCTAACTGCAAGCAAGTAATGATCGAATCATACAAATTGTGTATTCATGGAGAAATATAAGTACGTAGAGTGTGTTGCCGTTCAAGGCTCAATAGTTCATGGAAGGACAAGCGCATTGCTGCTTTTGCAAATCAACCCGAGAAACGCCAGCAGAATTTGCCTCAGGCAGCATTTGATATCCACAAAGGATGGACGGACTCCTGGTAAATGCGATAAAGAAAGCAATTTGTGAGCTCAAAATGACCGAACAACCTCAGAATTGGCTCATTCTGGAGCCTTTTCTTGAAAGCTCAATCAGAGCCGCGCGCCTCTCCAGAGAACGCTGATCACTAACAGTGACTTATCCACAGTCAGAGCAATGACCTCCAACCGAAATGACAATTAACAGGCAAGAAATACGCTCCCCGCCTCCAGCCCCCTCCCCCCGCAACCCCCACCATCCGCCGACCCCAGCCGAACCAGAGAGACCGCGAACAAATTAATTCAACCCTTAAATTCACATCGCTTCCTGCAAAGGCAGAGCCATGCCAAGAAACCTTATGCTGCTCCAGCAAGCCAGAGTAATGAAACTGTAGCGTGGAGTCAAGTTGCATGCATAAATGTAAATTCCGGAAAATTGAATTTTTTTCAAAAAAAGACAAAACACAAATGTCAGATGAAGAAAAATGAACTAGGGCTCGGGGCTAACTTTCAAAGAGAACGGTTCACAAACACTTGCTTTTTCCATTATTAAATGGCAGGATATTAAACAAATGTCAAGCAGTCATAAGCTCCAGTTATTGCCGCTAAGGTGAATCATAAGGGTTTGCACTGAAGTGGAGGACATAGAGAGCTCGGGGCAGTTAGCAGATTTATCCTGGCAAGGTGGTAGGGTAAATCAGAACCTGCTTGGTGAGATGGCTTCCTTTGCTGGTAACAAGTTTTTTTTATTTCTGGTTATGAAGGATGCTTCTGGCGAAGTTAGTAAATTGGATTATCTCGAAATAAAAATATCACACTGCATCTGCGAGAATTTGGATTTTGGAGACATGCCTGTCCATGGTGCATTAGGAGGGGCAAATCTAAGAGATGCCAAACGAGTGGTTTGATACATCAACGTTGATTTCCTATTCAGAGAAACAAGTAACTCCTGGGTTTAAGAAGCACACAGAAGTTGTTTTTAGAGTTCTTTGAATTCAACCCTCAATCAATTTATATTGCCTCTTACAAATTACAGCCCGACAAAAGGATGGTGGGGAAGCAGGCGCTTGGCAGACAATGGCAACCTTTGCTTGCGGTTGCCGAGCGCCCTTGTGTTCAGCTGTTGCTGTTTGTGTGTGTGTGAGAGAGAGGAGCAACAAGAGGCTGAGCGGCAGCTGACACGCGAGACCTGTCAATCAAAGAGGCACGTGCGGTCCAAGCAGCGACAGGTGCGTAGCGCGCGGGGCGGGGCCAGCAGGTGCGGTGCTGCACGTGCCAGCGCGCGCCGCTTGCCTCACCTGGGGACTCAGCCGGCGGCGCCCGCCAGCTCAGGTAAGCAGTGCCCATCTGCTCGGGGCTTATCTGCTGGAGTCAGAGGTGTTCATTTGTTTTAGATATTTACTCGCATTTTTTTTTAAAACAGCCGCGTACCAAACAATGCTGTGTCTCCAAGAGATGAGCTCCCACTCCAAGGTGCTACCAGACTAAATGCAACGCATTAGGCGTTTAGATCTTAAAAGTACTGAGTTCATAAGAAAGTGAGAGTACTTCTGTCTCCTGCCCCTCCACCCCAGCTCGTGCAATAATATTTAAAACTCTAATCTCTGAACCTTAGAGTTACAGGCTCTCAAAGTAGCATTTTGGCCATTAAATAAAAAATCACTAAGTTGGTGAATTTCCTAGACAGAAATCAATGTTAGACAGAAACAATGTTATAGCTTTTTTAAAAAATGCTTTTCTGTCGGTCATGTACTGATGTGTGCAATTTGTAGAGAAAACAAGGTTTTTTCAACCTTTGTATTATTGGCGATCTTTGTCTCCTCTTCTGCCTCAGTACATCTGTTGCAGAGACCCACACTTCTATGGCTTGTGGGCTTTCTGATACTATCCTCTGCTACCTCTCTGGCATCCCTTCCCCCAACTCTCATTCATCTTTAGTTCTGTGACCTCTTCCGAAAGCCCACAACACTGTGTCCAATAAACCTCCAAGTTCTCAACACACTGACAATTTTAATGTTGATGCAACTCCCAATTTCAACCTCCTCCCTACTGGATTTGTGTACATTTGTGTACACCTTCCAAGGATAGTGAACTTGACATGAAGAGGTTTGTGCCTTCAAGCGACCCCTTGAGCCATGCCATCAGGAACTCCTTGATACCGGCTGGGCCATCATGGAGGCAAAAGGGGGTGAGGAAATAGGTAAAAGAGCAGTCCAAAAGATCCTCAAGAACCGAACATAAGAAGGAAGATTCTGTACCTCACAGACACCATAGCTTGAAATGTCAGCAAAATCTGATCACCAACCAGTGAAAATAGTATTGACAATGACAGTGCATCAAGATCTGCCTATTAAATGAAGTTTAAACAAAACATGCGCAGGCATCTACCAAAGCCCATTTACCAAATTGTTTGGTAATGGAGAATTGGTGACAGGGATAGGGATGTGAACCACGGAGTTCCTTGTCAAGAACCTGTATACAGACAACAGATCTTGAAAGTCACTGAGCCTGTGTTGGCACAAAGGTGTTTTTGAGCAGCAACATCCATGACTGAAAATTCTCTTCAGGATACCCTCAGCTCTGTACTCTAAGTCATTATACATCTTGGGACATCCTGACCCATGCGCCTCAAGACTTGCAAATCAAAAAGTATCATGTTCAGTTATGTGCCTCTTCCCATGGCAGAAATTTGCAACCCTGAATAGATGTTATTCTCAAAATTAAGCAACAGTCTGTTATGATATCTGTCTAGACTGCAAGCTCGGAATTCCATCTCTAAATTTCTCAGCTTCTCTCCACCTTTAAGAAACTCATTTAAAACTAGATTTTAACAAGCTTTTGGTCATTTGTTCTCCTTCTTTTGATGTGACTTCTCTTTTTCTGTACAGCATGTTTTTTTTTAGATTTCACTTTTAAAATGTTCAAATGTTCCTCCTGTTTCTGTTACCATCAATCATAATCAGTTATCTTGACTACATGGCAATTTTCCTGTTAGTTTGTGGCATTTTCATTGATAAGTACTAACAATGTAGGACACAGAACAAAAAACCATTATGTTTCTGTAACTTCTTCCACAATATACAACCCTAGTATTGAGAATGCCACTAATAATATTTAAACTTATTAGAAAAGTGTCTCACTACCTTCAAACCAAAGTCAAACAAAACGTAAGGATGCATTTCTAACATTTTTCTCATTATTTATGATTGCAAATGTTTTAAATAAACAGACAACTCTGAAATGGATAATTAAAATGGAAAAGTTACATTATTTCCAGTGAGTCAGTTCAAGGCATGGTCCATAGTTCAATATTAGACGATCGTAGCACCATAAGAATTTGGAATAGGAGTCAGCTGTTCAGCTTATTTTGAGTGTGTTCTGCTACTCAATCAGACTATGGCTGATCTGATAATCCTCAATTCCACTTTCCTGCCTTTCCCCCATAATCCTTGATTCACTTGTTAATTAGAAATCTGTCTTTCCTCACCTTATATCTACTTATTGACTCAGCCTCTACAGATCCACAGTGATAAAAAAATGTCATAGTTGGCCTAAAATGTGAGATACATAATTTCTCCTCCCCTCTATAATAACTGGGTGACCCATTACTCTGAAATTGTGCTCTTCTATTTGCATTCTTCTACACCTAATTGAGTAAAAGCCAAAATTACTGAATGTCTTCTCATAAGACATGAATCCATACCTAATCAACCTAATGAACCTTCTTTAGACTGCCTCCAATGCCAGTATATCTTTCCTTAGCTAAGGTGATCAAAACTATTTGCAGTCTTCCAGGTGTAGTCAAGCTTTTGCCTTGCATGGTTTTATACTCTGTTTACTTTGAAATAAAGGCCAAAGGGTTGGATGCATTGGATGACTGGGCAAGATTGTTTTGCATATTGTTTGACTTAAATAGATATGTCCCATGTTATGTGATTACATTCTATAAGTGTTGTATCCAGAAGTAACATAATCAATTTTCTATTTGGTGATTGATAGAAATCACATCCTGTGCCTGTAAGTTATGGCACATACTGCCGATTTACATAGCTTAGTGTGTAGATAATCTCAAATTGTTTTGGACAATCTTCTGCATTTTAGTCTCTGGCAAACATAATAAAGTATATGTAATCCTATTTATACATAGAACAATTTTTGATTCTGCATCTGTACTACTAAGCACAATACAAATGCATTACAGTGAGTCCTCAAGTAAAGATATAGTTGTATTCCAGAAAAGTGCAACTTTAAGCGAAATTGCTTTAAGCAAATCACATAATCTTACTAAGCTGATGTAAAAGCTACAGTAAGGTCCGCGAGTACTTCCCTGATGAGAAAATGAATACATTAAAACAATATACACTGTATGTTGAAATGCTTTTATCACTAACTTACACCTTGGAAAATCAAAAACCCCTGTAACATGTAAAATGAAATAAATTTTTAAAAGTATTTAAAACGTACACTCTGATAGCTTGCTACTTACCACAAATCTGCTCTCGATCTTGCTTCCAGACTCTCGTGTTCACCACATATCCTGCTTTCTGATGCCCTGTCCTTTGTAGAGCCTTTCTGTCACTGAGCCATGATTCACAGTTTCTTCCAATCCCTAATTCATTCTCTTGATACTGAGTCTCCAATTGACAGACTTTCCTGCACTGTAACCCAGTGAATCCACCTACTTGCTGCAATCCCTTCAACTAGTGGCCTCTACCAGTCCCTGACTCACCCTCTTGCTAATTCTTTCTCTCATCGAACCTCCTAATCCCAGATTGACACATTCTCAGCTTTGTTCTCTTGAACCATTGCTGTGAGTGAGGGCTCTGGAAATGAGTGGTGAGAAGCAAAACAGGCATATTTGAAGCTCTCAATGAGTGTTTGGGAAAGTGAAACATCAAATGTGAGAATCAGGGAGCAGGAGGTTCAATGAGAGGCAGCGTCAGCAAGACTGTGAATTAGGGAGCAACAAAGGCTGCAAGTCAAGGCCTCAGTAGCAAGAAGGAGGGTTTGGGAGTGGAAAATGTGACAAGCAGAATGTTCAGTAGCAAGAGAAAGGATCTTTGACCAGGGAAGACCATAAGTCATAGTCTTGGTAACAAGAAAATGGATGAATGATTGGGAGAGGCTGTGAGTTGGCAGATCAGCAGCAGCAGAACGATACTTGACCAGGGATAGTCACAAGCCAATGTTGGCAGCAAGAGGATAGGTTAATGAATGGGGGAGACCACAAGTTGAAACCAATCGTGTGGAGATGGGTTAGGAAGTGGGAGAGGCCACAAATTGGAAGGTCAGAAACAAGAAAAAGGATGAGGGAGCAACCAAAATGGTGAAACTGTCAATGCTAAATGAGAATATAGGCCCCATTAACTGGTAAATGCTAAAGCAGAACAGTGTGAAACAGGGCAGTGAAAAGCAGAACTTGATCAAAAATTAAATCTTAATATAAATAATTATATTAAGCTGTGGCTGTGGGAAACTGGCGTAAAGTGTCAGAGGAATCATGGATATATGTGGGCAGGGACTGAACCACGGGAGAAAAGACTGAGTCAAGGTAGGCTAGTATTTGTATACTTTACCCCAAAATAGTATTT
Organism: Chiloscyllium plagiosum; assembly: GCF_004010195.1. Classification (NCBI taxonomy): domain Eukaryota; kingdom Metazoa; phylum Chordata; class Chondrichthyes; order Orectolobiformes; family Hemiscylliidae; genus Chiloscyllium; species Chiloscyllium plagiosum. The sequence goes on along the minus strand of NC_057738.1, from coordinate 12,951,591 downwards.
TGACTATTCATACTATTTTTGATTTAGCTGTGCAAGTTTTGATTTTGAACTAAGGGTATAATCACAGATAGTCAAATTCACCAATATCAATTTGTTCTACATTTAGCCATCGCTATTAACTGTGTTCATATTTCCTTTGCTAGAAACTTCTGCTATGCATCAAAAGGTTGACAAGCAAAGCCTGAAGATGTTTCCATGTTCAATAGCACCAAAGTGATAACAGCCTCAATCACATCCTGCACCTCACCCCAGGAAAATATGAATATAGGCATTCTGAAATTAAGGCAGAAACTGTAAATGCTGAAAAAAATACATGGAGTCAGTCAAATCTGCAAGTTTAGTTTTAATCCTTTATTAATCTAATAAAATAAACTTGGCGATTTCATTTATCATTACACTGTCAATTAATTGATCATTTAATACCATCAGCAGTTTCAGGTACTTTGCATTATTTCAGCTGTTAGGAGTGATGACATCTAATACAGTGCTAGTACTAGGGTCTGTCATTGTTGAAGATAAGTAAGTTTTGAGTTTATATTCAGTGTCACTGATCATCAAATGAGTACAGATACACAATTTGCAACAATGGTTCTGCACGCTGATTGGAGAGCTGATGGAATCCCATGTTGCTTCTTTCTGGGAGGTCAAGGCAATTACAATATAATCAGATCGTCATTTGAGCAGCCTTGGCAATATGGCTGGCAGCTCTCCAGTGCTGCCAACATCACTGGCAGTAATGCTACTGGCTGTATTGAACTCACTGGATCATCGCTGAATCCTGAGGTAGATGTGGGTATGGGCAGGATAGGGGATTGCACGGTCAACAGCAAGGGTGGGTACGAGAAGTCAGAAGCCAGAGCAAGAATTGGCTTTCAGAGAGTCACTTCCCTTCCTTGTACTGGGTCCCTTAATTAACACAGTGCCTATGGGTGAGGTCACCAATCCTCTTCCTAAACTCCCACGAGGTCATGGGCAAAATGATTTACTAGCTGGGCTTTCCATAAGTTCTCTGCCTGCTGCTGATTGAATACTGAATGGGAGGAATACCCTCCATCTTTCCTGCCTGGGTTCAGTGTACAGAGGTGGGAAGGTGGCAAAGTCCCCAACCTCACATCCTCCCATCCACTCAAGCACACCCCTTGTCTCCAAACCTGTACATAATTGCAAATTTAATTTTATATATTTTTAGACAAATTCTGCATTCTGTTCAGATGATATCTCCTCTTAATGGTTTCTGATTCTCAAGTTTTCAGCTTCCCCTCCCTCCATGTTTCAGTCCCGATAGAGGGTTGTTGTATATGTGGTGAATGAACAAACGGCAAGAAGATTTAATCAGATTTCTAGTGAAATATTATGTCCAAAATTTTCAGATACAAATTCACTTACTGTCTGTACTTTTATTTTTATTTCAGATTTCTGGGCTTCACAGTTTTCTTCTTACTTGAAGCCATTCACTGGTGAGTTCAGGAACAAAAAAAGGCAAATATAATTTCTTATCCATTTAGCAAAATTGTATTTTTATAGAACTGGGCTATCGACCCCTGTTAGGACAATTAAATGTTAAGCGCTCCTGCAGTTATTCAGCTTTTTCATGGATCACTAACTCAGGCATTCAAAATAAGTTGACAAGCCAAATCTAAAAGTGCATACAAGTTCTGTCCATTTCACTGCAGTGGTTCCTTAACAGTGGAATAAAAACATTTGACAGTGAGCATAATTACAATGAGCTAATATGTTAATTATTTTTCATCTGGGAGACAGAAAGGGTGTTTATGTTTAAATTTCTGTTTTGCAGAGAGTGAAGGCGGGCTTGATGCAACTGAATAGGAACAAAACGTCTTATTGTGTTAGGGAAGTCAGGCTGGAATCACACTGAAAAGAACTCCTTGTCACGAAAAGTACTCCATCTGCAATCAGATGAATAGGCTGCATGCGTATGTGTCTCAGCCTCAGGTCTAATAGACTGGCAATCTGATTTTAACTTGTAATTTGTGTTTTCTTCTGTTGCCAGAACTGGCAGATGCAAGAGGGTGTCCGTTAATGTTCAAGTTCATTACTCCCTTCCAAAAGACGTCTGAGCTGATCATAATTGCAGAAAGAGTTTGATCTTGAACTCTTTATACCTGCATTACAGCTTGCCTTCATAGCTTGGTACAATTGTGGTTTTCTTTATCAGCTTTTTTAAGACAGAAACTGCTGCTTCAAAGTAAAGAGTTGACCATCACTTGCTAAATCTACAATGTAGCAATAATGCTATATAGATTATTTATAACAATATATAAAGTTTTTTTTGTGAATTGTCAGAACTTTTATTGACATTAAAACATTTTGAAATCAACTGCATAAAATGAGTAACTTAGGTATGCAGGTGTCTGAAGAATTGGTTTACTATTTAATACCATTCATAGCTAGCCCTCTTCACTTAATTGTTACCAGAATCATTATAACCAAAATCAATTTAACCTGCGTACCAAAGATCAAATGCTTTAAAATGTAGAAGTATTTTTTTTTTACCATTGTGGAGGCAAAAGAAAATGTCAAGTGATAGGAATCCAAAGTAAAAATTGCACATAGAAGAAGACAAAGGTAATCCAATCAGAATGCATGTTGAAGTTACATATTCAGTTAGCTTTTCTTTCAGATTTATTTTTATTCAAGGCCATTTTTAAGTACTTGATTGTATTGTTTTCCTGTATGCTGTGATTTTCTGTAATTAAGTTTCAGTTCCCTAGCTTTGATTATTAAAAAAAGTGTTTATACAATATTTTCATATTCACAAAAAAACTTTTGAATTGTGGTAATTGTTTTGGTAAATCTGGCAGAAAGTCTGCATGCAGCCAGATCAGACAACTAGCACAAATAAATCGTGGCCAAGGTACAGGAGACTTCTCTTCTTTGAATAATGCCATAGTGTCATTAACATCCATGTAAACAGGCAGACAGGGCCTCAAGTTTTAATGTTTCATCCAAGTGTCAGAAGCTCTAACAATTCAGTATTTCCTCAGTACACCTCTCAATAAGGATCTTGTAAAATTGCAAAAATTGATAACTGCAAAGTGATAACTGAGAAATGACAATTTATACACATGTATTAACAACAAAATAACAGGAAACAGTGACAGGGCTAGGTTTGACTGATGTTGTAGAAAAGGCACTGAGCTGTGAATGCAAAAATGCCAATTTACTCAGCCTAAACATTGTGTAAGGAACTATACCAACCTGGATGCAGAGATGATCGAGGGTCAGGGTTGCGTGGTATAATAGAAGTTGCATGAAATATAATAGAAATGGTCTTCCAAATCCATTTTGACTGATCTCAAAAAGATCAAAGGGAAGGTGGAAGAAGGGGACATAGGCCCAGGCCTTGACATCCTCCCATCCACAACATTCCCACTTGCACAGCCACTGAAAAAGTTTTGTATTCTTTTGAGTACTTAGAAGGTGGTGGTGAGCCACTTCCTGGGACTGCTGAGGTATATGGTGTGTAAAAGTGAAGCAGCTTGTAACATTTCAAAGATGTGACAAGTACTTCAATCCTCTAATCGGATGGAATTATTTTAACATATATTATAATGAAGCTACGTAATACATAGAAGAACAGTCTAGTGTAAAATTATTTATTTGGAGAGTGGCTAATTGCAGTGGAGTGAGACCATAACTCTGCCAGGTCAATAAGATTCAAAGATTAACAAGCAGAATTGTAAAAGAACTATAGGTTCTCTTTAAAAAGGCTAAAATTCTGGTTCAGTTAAGGTTCATTTCCATGAAGGTGACAGATGAGCCAACTAAGAGAAAATGAGGACGGCAGATGCTGGAGATCAGAGCTTAAAAATGTGTTGCTGGAAAAGCGCAGCAGGTCATGCAGCATCAACCAAGAATTCTGTACATAACACAAAAGGTAGAGAATAAGATGAAGCAGAAAGAGAATGCATATGACAGATGCCAGTTTGGTAATTAAGGTGAGAACCACGTTCATTACAAGAACAGAGGAAAAGTGCAAAAGTGAAACAGGAGAGGCTGACATGAGAAGAAAATTAGCAGCTGACATAAAAAAGGAATCCGAAGTTTTCTTTAGTCATTTAAATAGTAAAAAAAAGGTATTAAGAAGAGGGACAAGAGTGATTAGGAACTATAAAGGGGATCTACACATGGTGGCAGTGGATGTAGCTAAGGTACTCAGCGAATTTATTGTATTTGTCTTTACCATTGAAAAACTACCTTGTTTGTACAACTGAAAGTCGTACACAGAGACCTCCCACCTGCAAACTATGAAAGCTCTGACTCAACTAACATCCAAAAACCAAAGAAAAACAAGTTATTGTTACAATCTGAGTGAAAACACAAGCACAACATGAAATCTTAATGTCTTCCTGCAAATACTACTGAATCAAAGTGAACTGTGAATGTAAACTCTTAAATATAATAATTATCCAGAATTGTCTTCTTTGCAGTGCTTGTCAAGACAGTGGTGACTAATTATACAAATCAAAGAATGTTTGTATTTATAGTATTTTAAATGCTAAAATTATACCTTTAGATAAAGTACACGTATGATCTTGAATTCTATTTAATTGTCATATGCTCATTTTTGGGACCTGACAGTTCAATTGATATATTTATTAAAATGGAAACCAAGTTTTAGAACTTGCAGGATTGAAAACCCACAACCAAGAATCCAGAACTGAATTGATCTAATTGTACACAAACCCCATAAGGTCATTTACTGGCAGCAAGTTTGTAAAATACCTGTGATTTGATTGAATACTTTAGATTTCCATACTCAAGTGTTGATACAAAACAATTAGAGATCAGATTTTTGAGAAATGTTGCATGTCACTTAACCTACACTCCAAACTTACTCGAGCATTATCAGATCATGGAATAATTTCAATTCAAAGTTTGTGTGAAGATTTGTAGCTCGGGTGCTCGTTGCTGTGGTTCTGTTCATCGAGCTGAGAATTTGTGTTGCAGATGTTTCGTCCCCTGTCTAGGTGACATCCTCAGTGCTTGGGAGCCTCCAGTGAAGCGCTTCTGTGACGTTTCCTCCGGCATTTATAGTGGTTTGTACCTGCCGCTTTCGGTTGTCAGTTCCAGCTGTCCGTTGAAGTGGTAGCAACATGAACTCGACTGGGACAACACGACTATTATAGGACAAGCCAAACAGAGAACAGCCAGGGAATTCCTAGAGGCATGGCACTTATCCACAGATTCAATCAATAATCACATCGACCTAGACCCAATATACCGACCACTGCAACGGACTGCTGGAACTGACAACCGGAAGTGGCAGAGACAAAACCACTATAAATGCTGGAGAAAAGATCACAGAAGTGCTTCACCGGAGGCTCCCAAGCACTGAGGATGTCACCTAGACAGGGGACGAAACGTCTGCAACACAAATTCCCAGCTCGGCGAACAGAACCATAGTTTCAATTTGGAATCAATTTAAGAATTGTTTAAAAATCTTCATCATATTTCTAGATTGCATCAGCTCATTTTCATCAAGTACAACATACTATTTTGTCATATGTTTTATGCACCATATAAGAACATGACAGTTGCAAAATTACGTGTACTTATATAGCACCCTAGACGGCAGCAGAAAGGAAAGTTTGGGCCTTTGAATTTTAAAACAATGAGGTGATCCTATTAAAACATATAAGATCCTCAGGCAAATAATAAAGGGATGTTTCCCCTTGTGTCAGAGACTAGAACTAGGGGATTGCAGTTTTAAAACAGAATAGTTTCTCATTATAGATAGAAAGAAGATTTCTTTCTCAGTGTTGTTTTGGGGTTGGATTTTAATTTCGCAAAGATCCGTGAAAGCAGATTCATTGAATGCCTTTAAAGCTGAGTTGTTTAGGTTCTTAGCTGAAAAGGGAGTCAGAGTACAGACAGGTAGAGGCCTTAAACAATTCAACCATAATCTAATTGAATGGCAAGCAAGCATGGGGAGACCAAATAGACTCTTCTTGCGCTCAATGTGTATGTTTTTAATGTGCACAAAAAAACACAACATCGACACAAACAGCCAATATGAGTTGTATTGATACATGTCATCTGCAGGCATGGATTCCAGCTCTATTTACCCACTTTATCATACCATATTTCAGCATGAAATAGGATTATAAAAAAGACAACTGCTGCCAAGCCTGTAATACAATACAGCCATTGTACTAAAACATTATCGCATATTGATGCATAAATCAACCCAAATAAACAGGTAATCAAAACTATAAATGCTAAGTCTTCGTATGTAATAACCTTTGAATGAATATAGTCATAGAGTCCTTTACCATGGAGACAGGCCCTTTGGCCCAAACTGGTCCATGCCAAACAAAATTTACGTTTACCCTAACCCCATTTTCCTGCACCTGACCCCTATCCTTCTAATCCTTTCTTATCCATGTATTTGTCCAAATGCCTTTTAAATGTTGTTAATGTATCTGCCTCAACCACTTCCACTGGCAGCTCATTCCATATGTGTACCACCCTCTGATTAAAAAAAAGTTGCCCCTCAGATTCCCTTTTATTCTTTTCCCTCTAACTTTAAACTGATGCCCTCCAGTCTTCAATTCCCCAAACCTGGGAAAAAGATTGAGTGCATTCACTCTATCCATGCCTCTCATGATGTTTTATACCTCTATAAGGTCCCCCCTCAGTCCCCGACGCTCTAAAGAAAAAAAGTTTTAGCTTGCCCAACCTCTCCCTATAACTAAGACCAATGAGTCCAGGCAACATCCTTGCAAATTTCTTCTGCATTCTTTCCAATTTAATAACATCCTTCCTATAGCATGATGACCAAAACTGAACACAATACTCCAAGTGCAGCCTCACCAACATCCTGTATAACTGACACATAACTTCCCAACTTCTATACTCAATGCGCTGACTGAGGAAGGCCAGTGTGCCAAAAGTCTTCTTCACTGCCCTTTGTACCTGTGACTCCACTTTCAAAGAACTGTGAACCTGAACTCGAAGACCCCTCTGTTCCACTACACTCCTTAAGACCCTACCATTCACCATGAAACTCCGACCTAGAATTGACTTTCGAAAATGCAAGACCTCACACTTATCTATATTAAACTCCATTTGCCACTTCTTAGCCCACTTCCGCAGCTGATCAAGGTCCTGCTGCAATTTCTGATAACCTTCCTCACTGTCCACGATACCATTTATTTTAATGTCATCTGCAAACTTAGTAATCATGTCTTGCGCATTCTCATCCAAATCATTGATATAGATAACAAACAGTAATGGGCCCAGCACTGACCCCTGAGGCACTTCACTAGTCACAGGCCTCCAGTCCGACAAGCATTCTTCCACTATTACCCTCTGCTTCCTACCATTAAGCCAATTGTGTATTCAATTTGTCAGCTCCCTTTGGATTCCATGCGATCTAACCTTCCAGAGCAGCTTACCATGTGGAACTTATCGAAGGCTTTACTGAAATTCATATAGACTCTGTCTGCCACCTTGCCCTGGTCACTTCAACAAAGAATGCTAACAAATTTGTGAGGCATGATCTCCCACTCACAAAGCCATGCTGACTACTCCTAATCAAACCCTGTTTACCCAAATGTGTATCTTACCTCTCAGAATCTTCTCAAGTAACTTACCTACCACAGATGTTAGGCCTACTGGTCTATAGTTCCTAGATTTTTCTTTGCAGCCCTTCTTGAATAATGGCACAACATTCGTTACCCTCCACTCTTCTGGGACCTTGCCTCAGAACAAAGATACTGATCACGATTCATCACTTGCTCTAAATAACAATTTTTCAAGGAAGAAATAATTAATAAAATTTGAGTAACATTAACAACATTTAATATATGCCAACTTTTCAATGTTTTATGATGTCTACTGTAATATTGATTTGGCCTGAAAACTTATTGAATTTGTAAAACTGTCTTGCTAAAATGTTGTGCTCAAAGCATCCTTCCCTTCCTCACTTTTCTTCAGCTCAGATACTAGCAGTTGGCTTTGAATGAAAAAACATAACAATTTGCAAACAAATGGTATATTATAATCCAACCATCATTGTAGGTTATAGCACCTTTGTCATAAACAGAGGATCCTAAGTTCAAATCACAGTGGTGCCTCTCTCACTGTCCTTTGAAAAATGGTTTGAAAGGGGCTCCTGTGACACAGTGATAGTATTGCTAACTCAAAGTATTACCTGCCCCAGAGATATGTCTGAATAGATTAACTTAAAGTTATTTTTAATAATATATCTGTTAGTATTTATATAGCAGGAATCTTTTGTTCAAGTATACAAGTTATACAAATCAGATGCATATGATGGAATTTAAGGCCCTCCACTGTGGTGAGTTTAGTGTTGAAGGTTTTAATTTTGTGGGAGAATGACCAGTATGGTTCCCATGTTTTTCGTGCCTCTATTGAGAATATTTGTGCATGGCAATTAATAGCATTTAAGGGCTACAACCCGTAGCTGGTGATATTAACCCAGTAGTGGGCAAGAGGGCTATTATGTGGACAGCATGACGAGGAAACCCATGCAATGTTGCTTGTGGTCTTCTGGGTGGGGAGAGTGAGTGTTCCTTTATTCAAAAGCACTCAGTGCATAATCAAGGGACCCTGTCTGAGGAGGTTGGTGCACCTACTGATAATCTCCCCAACTCCCTTTCCTGCAAATATCCTTCTGTTATCACTCATCTGCTGCTTGGGATTCAGAAACAATACTTGGTCTTGGGTCGCTGCAATATTCGCAACAGCCACTGTTCCCCAGTAGCAATGTTGAACAATAAAGCTGGGGGGCTTCTGATTTGCTAGCAGCACCCAGGGTTTGGGACTTCCACCCTGGAGTCTTGGATCCTGGGGAAGGCCTGGCAGTGTCTTGCCTGATTTGCACTTAATATGGTAAGCTTTCCTTAAAGGAGAAATGTGGGGGCCTTGCTGGCTCTCCAGCCTATGGTGTGATCCTGGCCACCTCCATTAAATATGGCCCATATACTGCTTGACCACTTTGAGCTTTTCACAGTGTTTACTATTTCATTGGAAGAGGAATAGGCTATTTAGTTAGATTATGTTTAATCTGTACCTTAACTTGATCAATACTCCTTTCTCCTTTGGATCTTAATACTTATCCATATTGTTACACTTTATTAGTTGTTAAACTGGCATTTACTCATATAACTGATAATGAATTCTGCAATTCTTTTGTGTTATTTTCAAAACAAATCCACAAAAATACAATCTACTTGGAAGGTTGAGAGTTCAAAGCAATGAAATTCCATGTCGAAAGGAGGTTGTGTTCTCCCATTTTTCAGCCAGAAACCTTGGACTTCTTAGTTACAGGAGACATCACATATCCAATGAGGCTCAAATATAATTGTTCAGTAGCTTCAAATCTATGGAGAAAAATGATGACCTGAAATTCTGTGTCCCCTTATTATCCACCAGCGTAAATCCACAGAAATGCAAAAACATCTTGAAAACAAAAGTGCCTTTCAGGCACTGAGGATCTGTTGAAGTTCTTTGCAACCAATTAGATATGATTTTGAACTATAACCACTGTTGTAATACAGGAAATATGACAAACCATTTCTGGATTATCTGCTTTATTAATGTTGCTTTAAATACATATATTGGCTATGACAATGGAAGAACTACCCTGCACTTCTTTTAAATAGTGCCATTGCATCTTTTATGTCTACCTGAGAGGACAGACAGGACCTTGATGTGATAGGTGCGGTGCTCAAGTAGGTGTTAATCACAGAACCAGCTGTCTCAGGGGCAGGAGTGCCACCAACTTGTAACATCGCTTTCCCATTAGCATTGTACTGAGATCACTGCTGAGCTGCTGCTGGAGTGACGACAGACTGGTAAGCTATGAGTTTACTTTGATACAACGAATAACTTTGAGATGCGTGTGTTTGTTGAAATGATGATGATAAACCAAATAAGATACATTTTTACATTTCACCATTAGGGTAGCATGTGTTGCAGCCCACATAATTTTCAATCAATGATTTTGATGGAATGATATGTGTGTTGTATAATAGGACAGACAAGTCACATCAATATATTACCACTCTGGGAATGAAGACACAAATTTACTCACAACGAATTCTGAGCCCAAATGGACAGAGATTGAGTCACACAAAAAGTGAACTGTCTGTGATAAATATCTCGGAAACTATGACAAAGGGTAATTAATCCCTTGGTCGTAGGGTGTAGAGTTGATGCTGAGAAACTTCAGTGAGTCTTGTTGGGGACAGAGTGACAACTTTTTTTTTTAGAATTATGCCTTGTTCTTTTGCATGAAATCTCTATTGTATCTTGACAAAACTATTGACAAGTATTTGGTGGCATGGTGGCTCAGTGGTTAGTACTGCTGCCTCACAGCGTCAGGAACCCAGATTTGATTCCAGCCTTGGGCGACTGTCTGTGTGGAGTTTGCACATTCTCCCCATGTCTGTGTGGGTTTGCTCCCACAATCCAAAAGATGTGTTGGTCATTCTAAATTTCCCATAGTGTTAGGTGCATTAGTCAGAGGGAAATGCGTCTGGGTGGGTTACTCTTCAGAGGGTCAGTGTGGACTTGTTGGGCTGAAGGACCTGTTTCCACACTGTAGTGAATCTAATCTAATCAGTTACACTATTACATCTGAAACAAGTAGACCACTATTCCACTCAATAACTTTCAGGTAAGTATTTATTGATCAACTTGCCTTATCAGTGCTAGTTACACGTCATAATTCATTTTCAGTTTATGTGGGGCCTATTGAGTTACTAAATATACCAAACACAGTAATTGTGAAGCTGCTTAAAATTCTCTTCCAAGAGAAAATACTTTAAAATATTGGAGATTTTATTAAATTTCAATATTTAGTATTACAACATATTCTGATGTCAGGTTAAAAAACTTCATTCTCCATAAAAATAGTGGAGGTCTGCATGTCAGGATTATATTCAAGTTTTTAACCATCTCCCAAAATATAGTTCTACTGAAAGGTCTTGTGATTGGCGTTTAGGAAGACCACAACTCCCCCTTAAAAAGTAAATCTTGACTGCTAATTTTCTTTATTCTTCACATTTATTTATTCATTAAATTTTATATACAGGCGAACATACCTCTCATAATATTCTACTCTTATTCAGTTCTCTATTTAAAGGCAGGTCTGACCCAGATAGCCAAGACTTCCTCCATAGATATGGCAAGGATGGAATAACTCAAACTCACCCCAGCCAGAACAAAGATTGAACTGTACAATGTTGGCAAAAACTTGATCCGTATAGACCAAAGTGCCAACTAAATTAAGAATCTCTGTCCCCTCAGAAATGATTGAGTTATTGTGGCAACATACACTTTCTCATGCATCCTGCAGCTACAAATAGTGATGATGGAAGTTCCAATTTTGTTTCCATCACATGACTAACAAGAACACTCTCCCATACTTACTGCCAGCCATTTGCTAAAATGGTTTACAGGTGATACTACACCTATTTGGCTGTGTTAATCCTTGGTCATCAAGTTATGGAATTGGCACTACCAATACTCCACAAAGCCTCCATCTCTCATATTTTAACATGACATATTCATTTCTTACCAAGGTGTTTTGAAAATTCCTTAATCAGGAAATTATATTTCTTCAGCTGGGATGATTAGGCATTTTTACTTCTCACTAACAAGGTATAAGTACTGTATTTCCAACATGTTCAGTTAAACACTTAATCATTTTACAGATCTAATAAGACTCCTAAAATGAATTGATAATAACAAATTGTTCTTTTTATATGCAAGAAAAAAACACTACTACAATTTAAGGAAAATTTATTGTAATATGAACTTTGTTTGATATCTATGACCATTCTATGAAGTAGAATATGGATCAATATTCTTGTAAATTGGAAAGAAAAAATGCTTGGAGAAGGATTATCTATAATAATATGCATAAAGTAATGATCAATCTAGATAATCAACCATGGATTAAATATTTGTTAATATCCTTTGAAGTCAGAGAATATTAACATTCAGATGAGCATGGCTACACATTAAGTGTAGAAAGCACACATCAATTGTCAGTGTGTATTTTACAATTCAAAACAAGGTACTAGCTAACAATCAAATTAAACATAATGTAAAAAATGAACTGAGTTAGCATTGCAATGAAATCTTGGAATTCAGATGGCATGTTAGAAATTGTGTGGGTTTCACCTGCACACTTGTATTAAACAGCACCCTTCCAAGTCAGCCATATTGTCAATAGTTATTGTCAGAAATAAGGGGACAATGGATAGCACAATTATTTGTCCTAAATAATTTTATTTATTGAAGCTAATTAATAAATAAATGATTAATAATTTGTTTATAAATAATTATAAATAATTTATTTATTGAAGCTAATTTGTTAAAGAGGCATCATTGTCTTTTCATCTCAAAAATACTTCATCAGTTAACAAATAAATTAGTTTGCATTGTAGTAGGATTAACATAACATCTTCCATTTACATAGGACATTTAACCTAATAAATAAGCCACTTCACATAAAATAACAAATTATCAAATAAAAATTAACAGGACATGAAAGGAGAATTTAGAAAATGTAAGTAAAAGTTTGACCAAAGAGGTAAATATAAAGAAACATCTTAAAGGAGGACAGGCAGAGACATATAGGGGAAGGAATTGTATATCGTACAGCCTAGGAGGCTGTAATCACAGCTGCCAGTGGTGGACTGAAAAAAACGACAGGGTCTGAATTGAAGAAGCCGAGATTTCAGAGGATTGTAGGGCGAAAGAAGCTTACAGAGGTAGAGAGTGGTAAAGCCATGCAGGGATTGTAAATCAAGGATAAAAATCTTAAAGTCAAGACTGCCAGATCTGAAGCTAATGTAGGTCAGCAAACATGAAAGTGTGTTGAGGGGTAGGGGGTGAATTGCAAATTAGGCAACAGGAGTTTTCAATGAGCTGACATTTACAAAGGATACAAGATGGAAGGCTGAACAACTGTGGCAGTTATCTTGTCACTTATTTCAGCATTATTTGATGAGATAGCATTGCTGATTGATTAATCTTTGTTATGTTTGCCTCAGTGGAGGCTCTCTTGTTTCTCATTTGGAAATATTTGCATTCAGTCCACATGCTGCAATTTAAGGAGATCATCTTGAATTAATATTTCAGTGCAACAATTAAGAGAGTGTTGTGTTATTCAACATGAAATCTTTAATGTGAGACTCCTTCCCCTTGTTGAAAAAAATGTGGCACTTATCAAATAAAAACGGTAAGTTCTTGAGTATTCACCTCATAGCCATGACACCAAAGACGTTATCCGATTATTTATCCCAATTATTTATTTGTGGGATAGTATTGTGCTTTTCCAAATAAAGTAAGTTACTATACTTTAATAATAATTGAAGGATTGTGAGATGCTTCCAGATGTCATGAAGAGTTGAAAGACATAAAATAAAACTTTATGTCCCTTAATTATAAATTATTACAAGTTATTTTCTAGCACAGTATTGCTAAACATTATATGGACCTGCTCCATTATGAATTGATGGGATAACCTTTAAAGTCAAAAAACAATGTAACTTATACAAAAATAATAAAACTAACAAGAAAACCAGAATTGTATTTACAATGAAATCCTCATTCAAAATAAGGTCCTTAACAAAAAAGGAGACACTCACATTTAGGTTGTACATTATCACATTGCTCAGAAACAGAAACCTCTCAAAGCACTTTATGCGAATGGACTTATATATGCAAACACTGCACTCAATTTATATACAGCAAGATCCCACTAATAGCAATTAAATGAATGACCAGTAAATCAGAAATTGGTAATAATAATTGAGGAAGAGATACTAGCCAAGATTCATGGAATCATTTGCTGCACAGGAAAGGTCATTTGGCCATCATGTCAGCTTCTCAAAGAGTAATCCAGGTCAGTCCCACTCCTCTGCTTGATCCCTAAAGCCTTTCAAATCAATTTCCTTCAAGTGCCCATTTAATTTTTTTTGTGGGCATAAGTTTCCAGGTCAGCACAGCTCACACATTTTTTCTTCAAATTCTGTTTGCATCTCACGTTTAAAATCTTAAATTTGTGCCCCCTATCCTTGTACAATCAGCTCATGAAAAGAACTTTTCATGTACACTCCATGAAATATTTCCTCAATCTCCTTGACTCGAAGGAGAACAATCTCAGTTTTTTAACACAATCTTGTAAGAAAAATACCATCCTTGGATCCTTTCTAATAAATCTCCCCTGGCTCCTGTCAAGAGTTTCCACATAGAGTCATAGAGATGTACAACATGGAAACAGACCTTTCGGTCCAACCCGACCATGCCGACCACATCTTTTCTAAAGTGTCGTGACCAGAACTGGGTGCAATAATTGGGGCCTAATCAGGGCTTTATAAAGGTTTAGCACCACTTCACTGATTTAGTCCTCAAAGGTCAGAATTTTCTAATTTGAATTTAGAACAGCAGCCAATTAATTTCATGGTATCATGTGCACCATAGCATGGAAGGAGTTATCTTGTGCTCATTCTCAGCTTGTTACTTACACAGGTGAGGTATTCAGCATGTTACTTGGTGAATTCTGACTCTAAGTGAGATAGAAATGATCACCACAGTCAGGATCTTCTAGCTTCCAAACCTCTGATGCTATATTTAAAGCCTAGCTGGGATGATTTGAACACAAATCCTCATCCAGCAATAGCATGGAGATGATGAATTAGTCAGCGTTAAACTTCTGTGGCATTGCCATTTAGATATTTGCATATAACAGCAACAAACCCTATGAACATGCATTCTCACCATTACTCTGGACCTCTTTGGTAGATCTTCATCTGCTACTTATCCCTTTGGGACTGTGTGGCAGCTGTTAGAAATTGCTGCCCATGTTGGGGTTGCTGAAGTTATTTTAGCCAGTCTCCTATGATTTATTTGTCACTAGGGCTAGGCCACAAGAAAAACAGGCATGGAATTGAACCTTTCAGCTCTATGAGCAGATAACCTTCATCAGAGGGATGAAGTAGTGTTTTTGAAGAGGTGCCTAAGCCTTCCTATCCTAAAAAATTGAGCTGAATGTTATGGTTTAGATTAGATTAGGTTACTTACAGTGTGGAAACAGACCCTTCGGCCCAACAAGTCCACATCAACTCGCCGAAGCGCAACCCGCCCAGACCCATTCCCCTACATTTACCCCTTCACCTAACACTACGGGCAATTTAGTGTGGCCAGTTCACTTAACCTGCACATTTTTTGAATTGTGGGAGGAAACCGGAGCACCCAGAGGAAACCCACGCAGAAACGGGGAGAATGTGTAAACTCCATACAGAGAGTTGCCTGAGGTGGGAATTGAACCTGCGTCTCTGGCGCTGTGAGGCAACAGTACTAACCACTGTGCCACCGTGCTGCCCATGGTCTCACAGTGTGGCATGGAACTTTCCAAGGAGGTCACTGTCATGCCTCAATAAGGAGCTCTGAAGTATATGTCTTTTCCAAATGCACAGTAAAGAACCTAAGTGTCTATACTTCTTTGCAAGTAGACCTCTGCCAGTAAGTCACTGTGAGATCCCCACCTCCCTCCCACATTATAGCTCACATCCTTGCAGATTTAATTGTCTATGTGAGGATGTGGCAGCTGTGATGCATTGTCTTCTTGTATTTGCTGCAGTTTGTCTTTGCCAAATAGTAACAAGTGATTTAGCTTTAAAACACCTTATTACGGTAAAGTGTGTTGAGCTTACAAAACAAGGAGATATGCTGTAAGCACAATGCTATGTCCATGATTACTTGAGGCCATGATTTGTTCTCTGCATTCTACGACAATTACTGATGTCCAGATGAAGTGAGAATTGGGCAGATGGATAACATTGCTTAATCAGTGAAGGAAGATTGACTTATTGCAGGGCCTCAAAATGAATATTGCAAACTCTGCACCAATTGGAAGAAAAATAAGTAACTTACTCATCCCGCTTTGAATGTGGTCCCAGCCATTTTATGAATTCATTGTACTTTCAGTCCCACAAGGCATGGTTCCAACATTGTGTTTGTGTGAATGTCTTGCAAACTCTGCCTGTGACACACAAATTATTTCCCTCCCCCCACTTTCTTTATGTTCCCTTTTGAGTTCCTGTTTCTGTGGACACCACCCCACTAAACACCCCTCCCCTTTGACTTTCACACTTCACCACTTTCTCCAAGCAATGTGTTGTGTTTCCCATGTAAGATGCTGAGACATGCTGCAGCTCTGACATTGATGTAGTGCCAGTGGTGATAAGTCATCCCCATCTCTTCCAAGCTCCAAAGGGCCACAAGCTGCCTGCCTTTTCTTCTGCCTGCATCCAAAGCACTTCCAAAGATCTTGTGCACTAAAAAACTAGCTAAGACCCATAATAGGCTTTCATTCTAAGTAAGTGCTAAAGACTCAATGCACTAAAAAAACAGACTGAGGTCCAGAAGATGCCTGGCTCCATGTCAGCCCTAGATTTCTGACTGTACTTAAGCACAAAATGTTTTCCCAGAAGCATGCAAGGCCTGACTGATCCTTACCTCCAAAATATATCATTAACTGCTGATTTGGGCTAAGACCAAGCATTATATTGTTGTGAGGGTATTGCTTTGCTAATGCCAAGTTGCATGGATGAAGAGGACAGGAAGAATATGCGCTTTGATCATTTTGAGCAGGAGATTTGGTTTCTTATGAGAAGCTAGATAACCTGCACAGCCTTTGCATGAGCTGCATTGATACTGATAAGATAATTTGTGTTGCAGACGTTTCGTCCCCTGTCTAGGTGACATCTTCAGTGCTTGGGAGCCTCCTGTGAAGCGCTTCTGTGATGTTTCCTCTGGCATTTGTTGTGGTTTGAATCTGCCGCTTCCGGTTGTCAGTTCCAGCTGTCCGCTGCAGTGGTCGGTATATTGGGTCCAGGTCGATGTGCTTATTGATTGAATCTGTGGATGAGTGCCATGCCTCTAGGAATTCCCTGGCTGTTCTCTGGAAGCGGCAGATTCAAACCACTACAAATGCCGGAGGAAAGATCACGGAAGCGCTTCACAGGAGGCTCCCAAGCACTGAGGATGTCACCTAGACAGGGGACCAAACATCTGCAACACAAATTTCCAGCTCGGCGAACAGAACCACAACAACGAGCACCCGAGCTACAAATCTTCTCACAAACTTGAACTGATAAGACAAGTTGTAAGGTACCCATTCTGCTTCACCAGTAGAACTTTGGCACTGTCAAGTGTCTCGCTTGTGGAGACAAAAATTACCAGTGCAATGTTACTTAATTGTGTTGTACTAATAATGAAAAGCAAATACATTGAAATAAGCTTTTTGCCACCAGCTATCTAGGTGAGTTTTACTCAACATTGAAAATTTGATATTTAAATTCTCACCTGATTAAGTCATATCACTCACCATTACTTCCATCACCTCAGCACCTACTGTGTCAGTTTTGTATATTTTGATGACATCACCTCCAATTCTTCTATCATCCAAGATTCAGATCTCACCCCGTGACTTGAATACATAAAATCAAGGCTTATTCTGCAATGTAGGACTGACGGAGCACTGTGCTATCAGAGATACTGTAATTTCAATGAGACATTAAACTGGTGTGCCACCTACTTGCACAGTTGGATGTAAAATCGTTTTGCAGGCTCTAATGGAAGGAGCATTGGGGCCACTGAACTCATTCCTTGAGGCCATGTCTCTCTGAACCATAGCAAGGGAAGTATTCATTCCCCCATGAATCAAGGCAACTCATACCAGCCACAGTGTGCTGAGTCTCCACTTCACAATCAGCACTGTTGCTTTGAAAGAGGAGAAATTCACAATGTAAATTATGAGCAACATATTTGGGAACCACTGGCTTAGGGATTTGATTCATCCTTACCATTCAATATAAAGAAGTTGTATGAGTGATCATAATAATAAGCAGGAAAGGCATGTGCTTTGGCCATGAAATAAATACCAATGATATATATGTGTTCTATCAAATATCAGATATCAAGTAGTGACTTTAAGACTGTAACCTAATCTGAGGGTTGAATAAATGCTTGCAAGCTGCTGGGATATTTTATGTCATTCTGAACCATTCGGTTCTAGTATCAGAAATCGTTATAGGTTGTGCTCCATCTGTTTCTCATATTGCAGCCTCAATATTTTCTGCCTAAGTCACATTTAAAATCTATAGTTTTTTAAAAAATCAAATAAATGAAGATATATCTAACTATATATCTATTGATTCAAAGCAGAGTTGAATTGATAATCCAGACATCCAAGACCACTTTGGTAAGGAATAATAGTAATGTGTAAATGAGGGTTTAAAGTGTGATTGTGACTGACTAGCCATATAAACAACCAACTAGAATAGCTTTGTAGGGTAACCAGTTAACCATTAACAGTTGAGAGGTTGGACAGTGTGGTTTCTATCTGAGTAGGCTGATTATCTATTCATTGTTTTCCATAATACAGAAACAAATTAGGAACTAAATTAAAGCAACTATCCTGCCAAAATACTTTCATACTTATGTGCACACCTGCACACTTTTGTCTTCTAAACTTTTGTGTACTCCTGTGAAGAAATAATAAAATAACAGTAAAACAAGTTCAACCACTCAGCGTGTCAACCTAAAAAAAACCTATTTATAAAACACGATGCAAATTTTAATCTTAATCACAATACAACCCTCAAAATGAGCAAGTACAGAAGGTAGTATCCAATAAAAAAATGCCTTCAGGAAAAGTATTTTAAAAAACTGAATCTTTATTATGCAGTAAAAAGCAAAGCTAATTACATAGATTCATATCACTTTGTGTGTTCAGCTGTTGCTAACTTTAAACCAGATGTAAGTACTGAATAACAAATACTTTATTGAGAATGCCCACATTAAAGTTTTTTCAGATTAATCTTAGTTCGTTAAAAATGTAACACCTTTATTGAGAAGTATAACTTCAAGTGCTGTGGAGTAGATAGCCTGATTTGTTTACACATAGCAGGTGTACTATGCTTATCTTATCTGTAATATAATACATAACAGCTGTGGACATCTGTTTCAATTAATAATTTACCAGTATTACAAGATACTTATTCAAATATTTTGCTCTGTGTTCACTGAATAATGGAGTGGTTTCTTTTCAAACAGCCTTATCAGCACTGTGGCCTGAGCAAGGCTGTGTTAACTGGATAATAATAGACAGGAACAATATTAAAAGGAAAATGCCATTCAGGTACTAAATAACTACAGTATAGAAATCCAAAAGAATAAATATATCTACACATCATAGGATTTTTATTGATATTCAAAAATTCTAAAATAGAGGCTGGAAGATTCACAGCTGGTTACCAATAGATGGCCAGCTGTCAGCTCCATTCAGCTTTGTGCAGCATGGTGCTGAGCAAGATCAAGTCAGACTGCCAGGCCAAATACACCTGAAAATGATTTGAGTCAAAGATGACATTGTAGGGAGGATGTGACAATTTCATTTGGAAAGAAGTGTGTTTAAAAATAAACTTCAGGAAAGAAAGAAAGAAAAGATTTCCATTTACATAGTATTTCTCACAACCTCAGGATGCCTTAATATGCATATTGTACTGAAAGTATTTACATCACTTTTAATAAAATGTTTTGTCAAAGTTTTTTAGAATAGATAAGCATTTTGTTTCCTGGCACACAGTTCAGCGTGAATAATAACAAAGAAATGTGTGTATCCTCTAACCATTTTCAGTTCTTCTAAGGAAGCTTTCTTGATAGCACACACTAGTTATTGTGTGCACATCCTGAAATAAATAGAGTAGAATCTTACCAGCTCCTGAACTATGTTGACCATGGCGAGAAAGTTCAGAAAATCGAGTGAGTTTCTCAATATCCAGAGCAAAAACTATCCAATTTTCGAACTAAGTGTTGGTAGCAAGACAAGATTGTCATTAGTAAACAGCAGAGGCCTACCGCCTCCTTATTGCTTAAACTCACCTTGTTACTATGGAGTTTCTTATTCTGCCGCCCACTACAAAAGAACTAGCCAATGAGATTTTGAACATGATAGTATGAGCAGGTATCTGGAGATTCAGGAGACCTTCCATGGTACCCACACACCCCATGATTATGTATATCAGCCTTTCTGCATTATCATGGCACATGTCTTACAGTATGCTTCTGCACTTTAATGCTACACTTTGGAGCGCACTGTCACCTTTTATTGAAATGCTGTGGCAAGGCCACTTTACATACAAGGAGACTCATGTATTGGACCAAGTTGCAACTCAAGACTGCCCACTTGCTCTCTTAGCACTCATTCACTTTGTGCCTACTATGATGCATAGAGCATATCTGCCTTGCCTTTTTGCATTTTGTCCCCTTAGCCAAAGCTTAAAAGCTCACAGTATATTTATCCTGCTTTGTCTTTCAGCACAGACACAAAGCAGGCAGCTTGTAATAATTACCAGTAATCATCACTCAAAGGGGTGAACATGTTGCTGTACAGTATCAATCTCACATTTGCATCATGCACCAGCCACCTATGAGTCAAACACACTGCATGTGTGTCAATCAAGGAACTATGTATCAATGCCTAAGGGATATAGTCCTCTCAATCAGGTCAAGAGAGACAGCCTTTGGTCAGTCAGGACAAAGACTCCAATATCAGTCCAGGAGTTTGGGCATGGTCAGTAGGCTGCTCTGAATGATCACTGTCAAGGGTCTGTACCTCTACAGTTTGGAGAGTTGGCCATAGTCAGCCCTGTGGGTCCAATCCAACTAGTCTACCCAATGTTTGTCAACCATCCACAAGGCAGAAGTCAGGATTGTGATGGAATACTCCCCAATAACTTGGCTGAGTGCAGCTCCAATAACACTCAAGAAGCATGACACCATCCAAGACAAATCAGTTGCTTGATTGCCACCACATGACTAATATCCACTCCTTCCACCACTGTAGCTGTTTACAGCAGTGTGTACAATCTACAAGGTGCACTGCAGAAATTCACCAAAAACCCTGAGACAAGACCTTCCAAAATTATGACTACTACCATCTACATGGACACGGGCAGAATATAAAGTGAAATACCATCACCTGCAAGTTCCACTCCATGCTACCCACCATTCTGACTTGGAAACTTATTGTTGTTCATTCAATGATGTTGGGTTGAAATCCTGGAATTATTCCCTAACAGTCTACCTACAATACATGGACTGCAGCAGTTGAAGAAGGCATCTCACCACCACCTTCCATGTTTCTTTCCATCTTGAAGTAACTAACAAGTGTCACCACACTTGGAATGAGTGGGTTAAGTATCTCATTCTATGAGGGAGGGGGCTTCAAGTGAGGACAATGTGAAGACCTTCAAAGGGGAATAGCATTACACGGACACTCAAACACTGAAGTTGAAACACACCTGTAAGTAATACATGCTTTGTGAACTTTAGGTATTAACCTCCTATATACAATGTAAATGTTCACCCCAGGCACTCTTCACCACTTCGCACAGTATCAGAAATCAATTTCAGTAATGGCTGAAACATAGAAAATAGAAGCAGGAATAGGCCAGTCAGCCCATCCATTCAAAGTGATCATGGCTGATCATCTAACTTGGTATCCTGCTCCTTTCTCCCCATACTCTTTGATATCTTTAGCCCAAACTCCATCTTCAAAATATTTAATGTTTTAGGCTGAACCCTTTTCTGTGGCAGAGAATTCCACAAGCTCACCACTTTCTGGTTGAAGAAATTTCTTTTCACCCCAGTCCTACCCCATTTTCTTAAACTGTGACTCCTATTTCTGGATTCCCCCACCAGCTCAAACATCCTTCCTGCTTTTATCCTGTCTAATCCTGTTAGCATTTAATAGAGTTCTATGAGATGTCCCTTTATCCTATCCAGTGAATATAATGCTAACTAATGTGATTTCCTTTCATACATCAGTCCTGCCATTCCAAGAATCAATTTACGAAACCTTTGTTTCATTCCCTCCATAACCAAAATTTGTTTCCTCAGATAAAGAAACCAAGACTGTACACAGCACTCCAAATGTGCTCTTACCAAGGCCCTGTGCAGTTGCAGCAAGACATCCCTGCTCCTGTACTTTTGCCTCCATGCAGCAGCCATGTGCAGACTCAAGTGGGCCAGGCATAGATTTGAGTGAGGCATATGCTGACTCATGGAGGTGGCTTCGGAGACAAATTTGGGTTCACAGCAAGTTCTGCATCTGTGCCACCGTGGGCGGCACGGTGGCACAGTGGTTAGCACTGTTGCCTCACAGTGCCAGAGACCCGGGTTCAATTCCCGCCTCAGGCGACTGACTGTGTGGAGTTTGCATGTACTCCCCGTGTCTGCGTGGGTTTCCTCCGGGTGCTCCGGTTTCCTCCCACAGTCCAAAGATGTGCAGGGTCAGGTGAATTGGCCATACTAAATTGCCCGTAGTGTTCGGTAAGGGGTAAATGTAGGGGTATGGGTGGGTTCGCTTCGGCGGGTCAGTGTGGACTTGTTGGGCCGAAGGGCCTGTTTCCACACTGTAATGTAATATAATCTGTAATCTGTAATGTAATCTGTAATCTGTAATCTGAAGTGGTCCTGGAGCTGACTCATGGCTGCTGCAGTGGAGGTGAGTTTGGCTTCATGGTGTCTGTATCCAGTGCAGATTCATGGAGGCAGCGGTGGAGGTGAGTTTAGACCAGTACAAGACCTGGCGGCACCGGAAATGACTACATTGGTGGGGTGGGCCTGAGGTAGACTCATGGCAGTGGCGGAAGCAAATTTGGGCCAGTGCAGTATTTGGCAGCATCAGTGGAGTCTGCATTGGCAAGGTCTAGCAAGAACTCATTGTGGCGAGGGCGTCAGTGGAGGCGAGACTGCGCTGAAGAAGGGGGGCAGGTGCCAAAGCTTCCTCCATGGTTTCTGTGCTCTCTTCCTGAAAGGTGGATGAGGCGATATCTTGCAAGGCCTGCTTCTGTCCACAGAGATTGTAGTAATGCCACTCATACCAACAAGAGACAAAAGAGAGAAGGCATCCTGGACAAGGGGTAGAAGTTGTGGCCTATTAAGAATACCTGCACAGTGCGGCTAATGGGAGAGGAGTACAACAATCTAGAGCAATACTTCTTACTTGGTTACTGAGACATGGATGTTTCTGTGTCACCACAGAATCAGTCCTAGACCTTGGTGGCAAGAGCCAGGATCCTCTCTTCATAGAAGGTGTGGAGCTGAATCCCGTGCCTTGTTGGGATGTGAGTGCAATATCAGGGAGAAGATGGTGAAACTTAACCAGGCAGAGAAGGTCATTGGCTTTCTTGTGGCATTGCTGCATGTATCTCTGGACCTTGGAGACTGCACTGAGCCAAGTAGCATCCTCACACTAGCTGGCAGAGTCTGTTGTTGTTCCATCCTCTATTTCTCCTGGAGGCCCTCATCTGTATCACCTAATGAGAAGAACCTCCAGGTTCCTATCTGCAAAACAGTGTGGGAATTTCCCTTATTTGCCATGTCTTGGCCAAATGTCATGAACTGTTCAGAGTAGCCCCAGACTGCCAGTACATGACCTTGTGCAAAATGGTCTTTAAAATATTGCGCTGGTGTCAAAGATTCTGGTAACAGCAAATACATCCACCTATGCTGACTGGGAGATTTGGGTTACCATAGACAAATAGGGAATCTGAGGGGCATGTTAGGTCATTAATGAGGTGAGTTGGGGACAATAGCACAACAAAGCTCACTTGGCCTTGTGGAGAGAAAGTCTCATGAAACTTGACATAAATGATGCTTTGCCAATTTCTGGTCAGCTTCAACCCAAAGTATTTTCTGGTATGTCAATACATAAAGGCACCACAAGATTCATTTTCCTATCATTTAATTTCCTTGTTCCTCAATGAGGAAAGCAGCCTTCAAATTCAGATTCCATTCTGAAACTGACTTACACTCGATAGCAATGAGACTCAGAATTCAGAGAACAGCATTGACTCCTGATTTACTTGTGCTTAACAGCTGTCTTGTTCCTGATGCCAAACTTAAAACTGCTTATTTCAATGTTCCATGCAGTCTATTTTTATAATTTAGAATTGCAAAGAAAAGAGGGAGGGGTACCTGTGTAGTCAGTTAGATTCATGCAAAATAAAAAATATTTTACACACTGAGTCATCCAAACCAGGAGTGTCTTCATCTAGAATATCAGTGGGTTGTTATTAATTGCCTCAGGCCAGAAGGTTACGTGTGAGGAGAGAGGCAGGGAAATCTGAGAGGATCCACATTTGCTATTGTCATCTAGAGACTTGTTGGAAAATGAGAACCGAATCAGTCTTATCTTTAAAGTATCTTTCTTCCCCAAATGAAAGTTTGTCAGAGTAACATTCTGGGGTCACAAACAAAGAATGGCCTCCTTGTGCAAGATAGTCCAGGTTCCAGCATTTTTGAAATTGTATTCAGCATGAGTCAGCAGCAATGGGAGATCATTACAATGATATGAATACACTGTCTAAGAAGGTGGTGGGAAGAGATTTAATTGTAACTTGTAAGAGAAAATTAGATATAAAGTTGAAAAGGAAAACAAATGCAGGGGATAAAAGGAAAGGGCAAAGAGCGGGACTAATTGGATAGCCTTTTCAGAGAGCGAACATAAGCATAGGCTCTGAGAAACAGAAAAACTGAATAATAATATTAAAGTTCCTTCTCTGTTAGTTTGCATACCTCTGAAAAATTATTTATTGAGCAAAATCTGTACTAAGAGTACAATTTTACTTTGCCTTCTAAAAGATATATACTAGGAATGTTAAAAAGTCTCAGAAAAGAGAGCCTGTCAGTCCAGTACAGAGCAGACGCGTAGTCTTCATTTCTGAAAAACAGATTGCAAACCAGATGCCCTATAGTTTAACATGTGTAATAACTTGAGCTGTTGAGTTGCTGCTGTCTTGTCACTTTGCTATAGACTAACTCATGGGATTAAACTTGGCTTTTTTTAAAATTGAAAATAAATCAAACACAGGTTTAAAAAACTCTGCTACCCAAATACATACTACATTTAGCTTGAACAGTTGTTTTAATAGATTTTTTATTGAAAATTTAACATGTTTTTACAAGTTTACAAAAGAAAACTAAAAAAAAAACTCAAGTATAAACATTGATATACAGTTAAATCTTAAATAAATGATAACCAAAATCTATCAAACAAGCAAACAGAAATACCAGGAGAGAAAAAAAGACAAAACTCAACTAACTACTCATCTAACTTACAACTAACCAGAGCGTATCATTAAAATTCTTACATTATTCAAGAGAAAAAAAAACCAACAGATAACACATAAATTGAGCAGTGATATACATGCTCAGAATGTGTTAACATCAGGTCACAACAAAACCCGTATTTATCCAAAACATCCCGAGCATAGAGCATATAAAATTCACAAAAATAAAAGCTCTTTAGTACATTCAGATCAATATAATAAAAAAAAGGTATAAAACGTATTTAAACGGAGATCTTCCCCCTTATTCCCAGGGGGCATCACTTCCTTTCCAAAAAACCCATCATAACCTCTCCCAACCAGTGCCCCACCCTTGACCCAGGTACCCCACGATAGGATAAAGAAAATTCAAGTATACTACTGAACTAGAACTAACAGTGAGTACCCTATCCCCCCCACCCACACCAACACCAACACCTGGATATATTTGGTAATGTTAATACCATATATGAACATATATGGCTATAAAATTACAGTCTCAGCAAATAAAAATTAAATATATTAATACAAACTAACAGGGAAAAACAACCCCGCTCCCAAGGACAAAGATAAAATAAAATAAGGTAGCCACCTTCCCCCCATCTACATTAACTAGACCCCCTGGCCTATTTACACACAAAAAAAGGGGGAAAGAAAATCACTAAGTAAAGGATGAATAAATAAACCTTTCTTCCCAACCCCCGGAGATAATATTAAACAGTAAGGTAATGAAAGGAAAAAAAAAGAGGGGGTAAACTGGGGTGGGGGTAGAGCAAAACAACATCAATTAACTCTTATCATTTGTCTAAGAGAGTCAAAAAGTTCCTTGGCCTTCTCCGGTGATCCGAAGTTATATACGGACCCTTCATGGCTAAAGCGTAGTATAGCTGGGTAGTGCAAGGAGTATTGAATGTTTAAATCCCTTAAACGCTTCTTTGCTTCATCAAACGCCTTCCTCTTTTGGACCAAAGCTGGGGAAAAGTCCTGAAATAACAATCTTGGATCCTTTATAAATCATGGCTTGGGGATCTTTCCCAAAATTTCTGGAGGCTTCCAAGAGCATCTGCCTCACCTTATAGCTCTGCAGCCAGAACAGGACCGGGCGGGGGTGCTGGTTCGAGCCGGGCCTGCGTATTGCAACCTGGTAGGCTCATTCCACCCTTACCTGGCCTGATCCAGCCTCCAGATTCAATAACTGCGGAAGCCACTGTTCAAGGAACCTTGTAAGCTGGCCTTCTTCTTCCCGTTCGGGATGGCCCATCAAACGAATATTTTTTGACGACCTCGATTTTCGAGGTTGTCAATGTGACTCTCAAAGGTCCGGACTTGCTGCTCGAGAGTCCGGACCCGATCCACGGCCGATTCTGCAATGGCCTCGGAGGTAGCGGCCTTTAGCTCTGCCCCACCGACTCGGCGCTCGATTTCCTCGCTGTCTCGGTCGTGCTTTTGTAGGGCGGCCGAGAATGAATTCCATCGACTTCGGGACTCTTCAATGAAAGCATTGATCTTCGCGTCGAGTTTGGAGATTATTTCCACGAGGCTCGCCACCATAGGTAAGTCCCCTGGGGCGGCTGCAGACTCCTCTGCTGCAGCTGGGGAGGGTGGGGGAGGGGCTCCTTTCTCCCTAGTCATTTACAGGAGAATGAACTGTTAAATTTAGTACTCAACCACTAGTTACATTAAGTAAAAACTATTTTTAATTGATTTGGTGAGTGTGGTGGAGAAGGGTGACCCACTTTGCCTAGGTCTTGGGAGGAGCACTATAGACTCAGACTTGCTGAGTCGCCGCCATCTTGGATCTCCAGCTTGAACAGTTAAATTGGAAAGATTCCGTGGGAAATGTCAATTGTTTTTAGGCAAATTAATCAATGATATTAAAATAGTTTTTAGTTTCTATGCAGTGTAATCTACCTTAAGCTACTTTCTTTCAGGAATTAACCCATTAATTTTATTTATTACCAATAGCTCCACTGTTCTTGTTGCAAATCTGAGGCTTCCAATCTATTTAGATGAAAATATTTTAGATCAGACTCTCTACTTACAATAAACATCCTGGATTTTGCCATTGACAAGAAATTGAACTGGACTAACTGTATAAAAATTATGGCTACAAGAGTGGCCCAAAGGCTGGGAATTATGGGATGGGTAACTCACCTCCTCACTCTTCAAATTATATACAAGGCATAAGTCAGGGATGTGATGGAATACTGTTCATTTAGATGGATAATTCCAACTCCAATAACACTCAAGAAGCTTAATACTATTCAGGACAAAGCAGCCTGCTTGACTGGCACACTGTCCACCAATAACAATGTTAATTCTCTCCATCACACAGCCAGTAGTATGTACCATGTACAAGATGCAGTGCAGCAACTCAGCAAGAACCCTTAGACAGCATTTTCCAAAGCTGCAAAGTCTACTACTTGGAAGCACAAAGGCAGCAGATACTTGTGAGCACCAACACTTGCAAGATTTCCTCTAACACCACAGACTATCCTAACTTGGAAATGTATCACTGCTGTTCCTTCACTATCACTGAGTCAAAATCCAGGAACTTCTTTCCTAACAGTGCTGTGGGTGTACCTACACTATATGGACTGCAGTGGTTGGAGAAGGCAACTCACCAACTTATTCTCAGCAGCAATTAGGGTTGGACAATAAATGCTGGACCAGCCAGCAATGCCCAAACCTTAGAAATGAATTTAAGGAGTTAAGTCAATGGCTATCATTTCAGAAGGCAGAATATTTTACAATGTTAAATAGAAGAAATGTGTACGTTCATTTAAAGCGAAATGATATTTTACATTGGAATCTTGAAATAAAGACTCCATTAATTACAGACCAGATCTTGATTTCTTGATTGCTGTGAAATCAGACAATACTTGGATAGTTGGAACTGACCCAAACAAGACATGTGATAAAAAGAACAGAATGCAGGAGGCTGAAAGTGGAAATAATTGTCAGAAGTTTGAACTTTCTTACAGCTACTTAGTTATCATGCTCAAGTTTATACCTAATAATTGCTTTATCTTTCAGTTCATCTATTCCACTCCAACACCATCCATTCTTAGTGAATTTTGAGAAGATTTGTAGCTCAGGTTGAGGTTTTGGATATAGGTTGCTCGCTGAGCTGGAAGGTTCATTTCCAGATGTTTCGTCACCCTATTAGGTAACATCTTCAGTGGGCCTGAGGTGAAGCACTGCTGAAAATTCCTGCTTTCTATTGAAATGTTTGGGTTTCTTTGGTTTGGTGATGTTATTTCCGGTGGTGATGTTATTTCCTGTGGTGAAGTCACTTCTTGTTCCTTTTGTCAGGGGTGGTAGATGGTGTCTAACTCGATGTGCTTGTTGATAGAGTTCCGGTTGGAATGCCATGCTTCTAGGAATTCTCGTGTCCTTCCTCATCCGTATTGAGGATACAAGTGAGAGAGGGTCATGTCTTTTTGTGGCTGGTTGGTGTTCATGTATCCTGGTGGCTAGTTTTATGCTGTTTGTCCAATGTAGTGTTTGTTCCGGTCCTGGCACGGTATTTTGTAAATGACATTAATTTTGCTTATTGTACTCTCTCACTAATATCCTCATGTACGGATGAAGAAGGACACAACTTCGACTGGGACAACACATCCATCCTAGGACAGGCCAAACAAACACAAACACGAGAATTCCTAGAAGCATGGCATTCCAACCGGAACTCTATCAACAAGCACATCGAGTTAGACCCCATCTACCACCCCATGACAAAAGGAACAAGAAGTGACTTCACCACAGGAAATAACATCCAAAACCGTCCATTCTCTTAAATGCTCTGCTTCTCTGACTCCAGCTTTTTGTTCCAGTCTTCCTTCTTTTGGTCTGCAGTTTGTGATCAAGCTTTCACCTCTCCAGTTCCCGTGCTACATTTGTCTTCATTAAAAGTAATATGTAAATCCAAATTATGGTTAAAATATTTAAATGGAATTGTCTGGGATCTGTTGCAATTCTGAAGGAATCAAACTGGCAATGAATCTTGTGAGAAGAAAGGTCCAATCAAATGTTACAGAATAAATTTAACCATTATTAAGAAGCACACAATTGAAGAAAGTGTGTGATGGCAAATGGCATTTATAAGAGTTTTAATATGTAGTAGGTCTTCAGTTTAACTGCTGACAGTAAGATATGGGATGGTTTACGTTATCTATGCCTGTCATTTGTGTGTTGCTGCTTTTCTCTCTTCAGATTCCGTCTTTCTTTTAATTCTTTGCACTTTGTATTTCCATTTGCTTCTGCTTTCTTGTTTATTTATTTTGACTTTTTTAAATTGACTGCATTGTTTTGCACCCTTATGTATTTTTCTGCTCTCTTTTCTTTTGTCAGTCAGACATTTGATGTCAATTGGTAGGATGCGCAGGCATTCATTGAAGGAAATAATTCTTTCGGGATTATGCATCTGCTCTGGGGACAGAGTACTCCGAATTGTAGAGCAACTGGATGGTATTGTAAAGTAATATCAAATGGCTGGTCTACGGATATGTTTGCTTGCTGAGCTGGAATGTTTGTTCTCAGACAGTTCGTCACCATACTAAATAACATCATCAGTGACCCTCCAGTGAAGCGCCTGTGGTATGTCCTGCTTTCTACTTATGTGTGTAGGTTTTTTTGGGTGGGTGATATCATGTCCGCTTCTTTTTCTCAGAGGATGGTAGATGGGGTCCAAATCGATGTGTTTATTGATAGACTTCCAGTTGGAATGCCGTGCTTCAAGGAATTCTTGTGCGTGTCTCTGTTTGACTTGTCCTAGGATGGATGTGTTGTCCCAGTCAAAGTGGTGTCCTTCTTCATCTGTATGTAAGGTTACTAGTGACAGTGGGTCATGTCTTTTTGTGGCTAGTTGATGTTCTTGTATCCTGGTGGCTAGTTTTCTGCCTGTTTGTCCAATGTCATGT
Organism: Chiloscyllium plagiosum; assembly: GCF_004010195.1. NCBI lineage: Eukaryota > Metazoa > Chordata > Chondrichthyes > Orectolobiformes > Hemiscylliidae > Chiloscyllium > Chiloscyllium plagiosum. The sequence continues at coordinate 12,921,485 of NC_057738.1, read as the reverse complement.
TTGTTACAGTTCTTGCAAGGAATTTTGTAAATGACATTTGTTTTGCTTGTTGTTTGTATAGGGTCTTTTAAGTTCATTAGCCATTGTTTAAGTGTGTTGGTAGGTTTGTGGGATACCATTATGCCAAGAGGTCTGATTAGTCTGGAAGTCATTTCAGAGATGTCTTTGATGTAGGGCAAAGTGGCGAGGGTTTCTGGGCGCGTTGTGTCTGCTTGTTTGGGTTTGTTGCTGAGAAATCGGCAGACTGTTCTTTTTGAATATGCTGTATAGGTATTTCTCTTCTACTCTTTGTAGTTCCTCAGTGCTGCAATTTATGGTGGCTCATTGAAAAAATGTCCTAACGCAGCTTCGTTTGAGGATGTTGGGATGATTGCTTTTGTAGTTAAGAATTTGGTCTGTGTGTGTTGTTTTCCTGTAGATGCAGGTTTGAAGTTCCCCATTGAGTGTTTGCTCTACTGCGACATCTAGGAATGGCTGGCCTATATTACACTTTCTGTTCTTTAAACAATGTTTGGTCTCCTACTACATCCTCCTAACTCAGTGTGTGACTTCCAGCATTCTGTTCCACTTGCATTCCACATCATTCATCATTTTGCATGCAATCTCAGACACTTCATCCTTCACCACACCCTTCTTTTTTAACTCTAATTAAAATTCTCAAGCAATATCAGCTCAAAGCTTCCTGTTAGATCAATTTATGAACCTCTCATCTAACCTTATCTCCCGTCTTCTGTCTACCAGTTTTCTGACTTTATGCTCTTGTCTCAATTTTCTCTTATGTGTCATCACTGATAGAATGAAACAATGCTAAGCACTGTACAGGACATTGGTTAGGCCACTTTTGTAATACTGCATGCAGTGCTGATCTTTATTCTATTGGTAGGATGTCATGAAACTTGAAAGGGTTCAAAAAGGATATAAAAGGATATTGCCAAGTTTAGAGGGTTTGAGCTATAGAGACAGGCTGAATAAGCTGGGGCTGTTTTCCCTGGAGCGTCGGAGGCTGAGGGGTGACCTTATAGGGGTTTATAGAATCACGAGGGGCATGGATAGGGCAAGTAAACATGGTCTTTTCCCTGGGATGGGGGAGTCCAAATCCAGAGGGCATAGGTTTAAGGTAAGAGGGGAAAGATTTTAAAGGGATCTAAGGGACAACCTTTTCATGCAGATGATGGTGCCTGTATGGAATGGACTGCCAGAGGAAGTGGTGGAGGCTAGTACAATTGCAACATTTAAAAGGTATCTGGATGGGTATATGAATAGGAAGGGTGTGAAGGGATATGGGGCAAATGCTAGTAAATGGGAGTAGATTAAATTAGGATATCTGATCGGCATGGATGAGGTGGACTGAAGTTTCTATACTGTGCAGCTCTATGACTATCTGGACTGAGCTCCGGACTGCAATGTTATGAGTGATGAACTAGAGTGTACAAAGAATGTTGATTCTTATCAAAGTCTTCTTGTGGATGAAAACTGTTCATCTCAGCACCTCTTTTTAAACTAGTGTTTGTTAATGACTAGTAAGAAGGACCCCAATAATACAAGAAAAGTGAATTATGTCAGCATAGCAATAATAATCTAATCCAAGAAATTTATCAAATAAAATATAAGTTTAAACCTGAATCAGAGGTCACAGTCCATGGACAGGCTTAGGCCATTTAGGACTGAGATGAGGAGAATTTTTTTTTCACCCAGAGAATGATGAGCCTGTGGAATTCTCTGCCACCAAAAGCAATTGAGATATGTTGAGTATTTTCAAAAAGTATTTAGATATAGTTCTTAGTGCTAAAGGGATCAGTGTATGGGGAAGAAAACAGGAACAGGGTGCTGAGATGGATGATTAACCATGATCATATTGATTGGCAGAGCAGGCTTGAAGGCTGAATGGCCTACCCATGCTCCTGTTTTCTACGTTTCTACATTTGTATGAAATTGAAAATGAATGGAACTAAAAGAATGCTCCTTCAGAGCTTCTTCTGAAGAGGTTTCTCACGGTAGGACTCTAATACATTGTTGTGAATCAGCTACATTGGATTTCGACTCATTACCAATGTGTCATCATATGACGCAGATAAGTTATAACAGCAGATGTTTTTTCTTATATAATTAGAGTTGATTTTATCCTTTTCACTAACGTATGCACAAGAAGTTATTGGCCTATACATGTTTTTTAAATGATAGATTACACCACTTCCACATATTCGTTTTTACATGTCTAAAAAGGGCAGAATTACACAACCATCATGTTTGTTTTAATTATACAGCATTTTAAATGATATTTTCTTTTCCTGCTTATTATTCCTGGTGGCATAGAAACAGGGTGCAGTTGGAAGCAACAGTAATAAGGACAGATGTTCACAGAAGTGGTCCTGCTAAAGCAGAAATCTGTCCAGATTCACTTCCACCTTCGCTGCCCCTCCCATGGCCCACACAATGTCAAAGAAAAACAGGAAATCCTTTAACTCCTAGTTAGGAACCAACTTTTTTGGCCATCAAGGTGTTTTTGAGGATGAGTCCCAAGTGTATCTAAATTTCCATTCTACTTGGGATATGGGTCAGGTCCATTTCTCTAGGTTTTGTCAAGATTAGGCAGGAGGGAAGAGAAAGAGAGAATGTGAAACAGAGTATGCAACAAGGACTCCAGGAAAGCTACATCACACACCAGGCAGCTGTACAAAAATCACACACAAACCAAATGAATCATAGCATGAAGCTCTCCATGATGTAAAGCTAAGGCGACATAGATTCTCACTCTATTGCACTTGGTTTGGAAGCTCCTGCTTCCTGCGTCCCTTTATCTGCTGCTGAAGCGCTCCAATTTGCTTTCATTTTTGTGAGACTCAACCATTCCAGTGCTTTATAGTCTGGCCTCCTACCCTCCACCCTCCATAAATAACAGCTCATCCAAAACTCTACTGATCAATATCATAATGAAAATAGGCAGCTATCCAAAGGAAGAGAACACATCAATATCGGAGTAAGGGCAGAAAGAATTAATTGGTGAGCAGTTTAAATCATGAATATAAAGAGAATGAGAAGTGATTCAAGCATCTTGTTTATTTTCAAGTTTCTAGTTCCTCTTCAGTCTACCCAAGAAAGTATATTTCTCCACCTACTCCAACCTCTCTCTTTACATGAGTCCAGGGTTAATACATCACCTTCCATTACCCTTCCTGAGTGTACATTTTCAATTCACTTGTATGGATGATATCTACCAGGAGCCCATTCAACAATGAGGCATTGAAAAATAGTGATGATTCCAGTACTCCCATCCATGAATGTGCATTTTGTAACTGTGAATAGGTTACAGCCAAACAGTGTGGCTGATCTTTCCACTCCCTGGGTTTGGAGGGCTAGTTCAGAGTATTGCCCTGGCTGAGATGAACTAACACCAAAACAGATTTCTAATCATATGTGTAAATGCATACAATACTGCTTTATTCATAGAATAATTTCCATGAATTTTTAATAAGTATTTAAACTGCTGATTGTTTGGATTAGAACATTAAAAAGGTCAACTTTGAGAAAAGGCAATTTGACTTCTTAGGCGATGAGTAGAGGAACACTAATGAAATTTCACCTTCCACACACAAGTGCAGTGTAGGACATACTCAACCATATATTTGATCTTTCTTTCTTGAGCTGTTTCTCTCTGATAATCTTATATTTAAACATTTCTGTTTTTTTAAATGTCTTTTTTATTCATAGTCCAATTTGCTGCTGGTCCAAATTTCCATTGACTGATTAGCTTTCTCAGGTTGGAAACTGAGTGAAAGAAAAATATCAGCATGGTCATCTGTAGATTTATGTACTTAGACTTCCAGGAAGCATTTCATAAGATGTCAATTAAAGGTTATTGTATAAGATAAAATCTCATGGTGTCGGGAATTACATCCAGACACTGATAGAAGATTGGCTGAATGGTAGAAAATAGAGTATGCATAAATGGATCATTGTCTGACAGCCAGGATGTGGTGAGTGGAGTCCCACAGAAGTATGTGCTGGGGATTCAAATTTTTACAATTTACATTAATGGCTTGGATGAGGGGAGAGAAGGCATGGTAGCTTAGTGTTAGCACTGCTATCTCACAGTGCCAGGGACTCGGAGTTTGCACATTCTCCCCATGTCTGTGTGGGTTTCGTCCAGGTACTCTAGTTTCCTTCCAAGGAGCAGTTTAGGTGGATTGGCCATGCAAAATTGCCCATAGTGTGCAGGGGTATGTAGGTTAAATGGAGTAGCCATGGAAAATGTAGGGTTAATGGGATAGGGTAGGGGGATGGGTCAGGATGGGATGCTGTTTGGAGGATAACTTTGGACTTGATGGTCTGGATGGCCTGCTTCCACACTGTAAAGATACTATGATAGTTAAATTCACAGATGACACTGACGGAGGTAGAAAAGTATGTTTGAAGAGGACTTAGGAAGTTACAGACAGACATTGATAGGTTGAGTGACTGGGCAAAAATCTGGTGATGGAGTATAGTGTAGAAAAGTGTGAAGTTCACTTTGGCAAGAATAATAAAAAATGCAGAATATTACTTCAATGAAGAATAACTGTAAAACTCTGAGATGCAGGAGGGATTTGGATGTTCTGGTACATGAGTCACAAAAGGTTAGGTTCAGGTGCAATGCATACTCAAGAAAGCTAATGAGATGTTATCCTTTGTTAACAGAGGAATTGAACATAAAAGTAAGGACATTATACTCAAGTTATATAAGGCAGTTTACTAGATTTACATCTGGAATTGACAGGTTGTTTTTGAGGATGAGTTGAATAGTCTGGACTTACTTTCACTGGAGTTTCAAAGGATGAGGTATGACTTCATTGAAGTGTGTATGATCCTAAATGGTCTTGACAAGGGGGAATTAGAAAAGATGTTTCCACTGGTGGGTAAATCCAGAATTATGGGTTTAAAATTAGGAGAAACATTTACTTTCAGAGGGTTGTGTAACTTTGGAACTGTCTGCCTCAAAATGTGGTACAGGCGGAGTCTTAAATATTTATCATTGAATCATTAAGACAGAGCTACATAAATAGATAGATTCTTGTTAAGTACGGGAATCAAGGGTTAGTGGGGATAAATGGGAATGTGGAATTGGAAACACAAACACAAACAGCCATTAACTATGAAAAATGCTTGCCATATGAATTACAGTGGTCCAAGAAGGTAGTTTACCATCAACTTCTCAAGGGCAAATAGGAAGGGCAATAAATATTGGTACACCTATTGATACCTGCATTTCATGAATGGATATTTAAAAATTATAGGCCCAAGTGCTAACTGGTCTACTCCTGCTCCTATAACTGAATTAGTAATCCAGAGGCCTGGACTAATGATCCAGACTTACGAATTCAAATCCCCAGCATGCCAGCTGGGCGAATTCAATTCAATTATTTACATAGCATTTTGAAATTAAAAGAAAACTAGTAAAAATAAGGGTGACTATGCAAAAACCAGATTGGCAACAAAACCCATTTGCTTTGCTAATTTCCTTTATGTCTGGTCGATATGTCACTTCAAACAATAGCAAACAACAGCAAACAACAGCCTGCTCTCTTAAGTGATATAGCAAGCTACTCAGATGTGATCGAGAGAGTGGCTTACCCCTTTATTCTAAACAGCAATCAGTGGCCTTACCAGTGACACCTATTGTAAATAAATAAATATAAAGCTCAATTAACTATAAAATTAAGGTGTCCTGGTAAATCACCTAGTCAGTGCAGTTGTAGTAGGCCTCATTAGTTATTGTTGATCATCTCTAGTGTTCTAAAGATGGAGAGCTGGAGAAAACAAATGGAAACAAAGAAATCACAATTGGCTGGCTGTGGGATCAGGAGAGTTGATAAACCTCTCATGTGCGCTAGATTCTCCTGAGGCCCATATTATTAGTACACTAGTCTACTGGTATATTTTTAGAGCTCCTTATTTGTGATAATACTCATTGCTTGGAACCAAAAGCAGTTTTTAAAAAGTGCTATGACTCTGTGCCAACATATCCAAGATTTTATTTCCCACAATTGTCTCTCAAGTGGTTCTTTTTAAAAATTTGTTGCGCTTTTCCTTCTATTTGGTTTGAAGGAATGCAAAGGGTCTTGAAACAGCAGGGCAAAATAAGACAACTTTCTCAGTTCAAATGTTCTAGTTCTTAAAGTGTGACCTCCTTCTCGATATAGTTTCAAAGGAAATTTCACAAGTTACAATGGAGTTTATATTGTTTCTATTGATTTCTTTTATATTGGATTCTGGAGAATCTATGAAGAGATTGTGAAAGACTAAAGGCTCAAAGTCTCCTATGACAACAATCTGGAAGGTAGAAAATAGGTTAGACACCTGACAATTTAGAATAAATCCAATTTGCTTTACATATCTTTTGCCTTTCAAGTTGATGTATTTTGACCACAAGATATAAGAGCAGAATTAAGCCATTCAACCCATCGCGTTTTCTGCACTATTTGATCATGGCTTTCTCAACATCAATCTCCTGCCTTCGTCCCATAATCTTTGATCCCTTTGCTCATCAAGAACCTATCTATCTCTGACTAAATATACTCAATGACTTGACCTCCAGAACCCTCTGTGGCAATGAGTTTCACAGAGTCACCAACTTCTAGCTGAAGAAATTCCTCTTCATCTTAGTTCTAAAGGGTGGTCCCTTCACTCTTGTCTCCCTACTAGTGGAAACATCTTCTTCAAATCCATTCTATCCAGGTCTCTCAGTATCCTGTTCGTATCAATCAGATTCACCCTCATCTTTCTCAACTCCATCAGGTACAGACTCAGAGTCCTCAAATGCGCCTCATATGACAAGCCCTTCATCCTTGGGATCATTCTTGTAAACTTCCTCTGAACCCCTTCCAAAGCCAGCACATCTTTCCTTAGATACAGGGCCCAAAACTGCTCATAATTTTGTAATCACTTTGGAATTCCTGGTGCTCTGCAAATGAGAAGCAACAATAACAATTAAAAAAAGATGACGGAACATCTTGTTTTTCATTTCTGAGCCCAAGACCTTCCCTGCAGTGCTTAAACAAAAATCACTCATTCCACTATCATCACACAGTTCCAGCCATTTGTTCCATCTATATGATCAACTGCAGCAACTCACACAATTTTCTTCAAAAGCATGTTTCCACACTTAGAAAGACAAGAGCAGCAGATGCATAGAAACACCACCACCTTTAAGTTACCTTTAAAGCTACTCACCATCCCAACTTGGAAGAATATTACCATTGCTTCATTGTTAGTGGGTCAAAACACAGGAACTGTCTTCCTAAATAGCATTGTGAAGTTACTGAGAGCTCATGAACTGCCGCAGTTCAAGGAGGCAGCTTATTAGTACCTTCTCAAAGGTAATTTGGGCTGAACAATGAAGGCTTACCTTGCCTATGACACCCACATTCCAAGAACGAATGGAAAGCTTGCAGCTCACTCATCCTTAAGAATGAGTATATTCAAAGGCTATCTATTGACTGTACTAACACAACTAGAAATGTCCTTTCTTATGAGACTCGGATCATTCTTCTTTATCTTCTCTATAGTTATTATGTTTGCTAATTTTGGACATTTTATTAATGCTTCAGTACTTTATTCCATTTTGGTTGATATTGTTGAAGAAGATTTGCCAAACTCTCAATGATCCAAAGCTAATAGAAATGAAACGTATATTTAACAGTTGGTCCTAGTATATCAGTAAAAGCTTTTCAATTGCTAACTGAGGCAGAAAATTTGTTTTAAAAGATGTCAACCCAAACTTCATGAACTTTTTCATCATAACATATTTTGGTCCATCAAATGGTAGAAAATAAAGTTGCATAACCCTTAGGAACTAATATCTCTCAGTTCAATATGTAGTCATATTTTCCAATTATTAAAATTAGTTTGAATAATTTCAGGTTGATTTAATTATGTTTTAATATAAAACAAGTATATTTGAAAAAGTGATGAATCAAACAGTAACTATATGATAATCCAGTTTAAAACCTTCAAATGTCTTGGTTGATTCTAATCAAGTTGTTGACAAGATTAATTTCTTTAAAGCGATCCTCTCTGTTAAAAAATTAAACCAGATTAAGTTAAGAACCATTTGATCAGACCCAGTAAAGTGCCATTACACTAGATGGTAATCAAACAGAAGAGCAATACAATTTCCTATCATCATGTTACCTTGTTGTTGATTATATTGGCTTTCTAGTTGCTGGATAAAATCAAAGCATATTTCAACATCCATAGAGATGTGGCACATGATCCAGTTCCAATCCCATCTATATATCTCTACTGTCTATTTGAGTCTCATGATGCTCTTATCTCAAAGTATACAATGAGTTACTTCTTTAAGGTTTTTATTGTTCTTAATGGTCAAGACAGAGTATAACTAAATTAAATTATGTTTTTCAATTTCAGTTGAATTACCAGACATCATGTTTACGTAATGTTATCTGCATGTATCAATGTTGTATAGAAGTGAATCAGTTGCTTATTAATTTATAAGGAAAGTGTGGGAGAGAATGACAGTCCAGGAATTAAAACAATGGAGAGAAAGCAAGCAAGAGTGAGCTGAGGCAAATTAATACCAGAGAGTGGCAGCCAAGTATCATTGCAAAGGAAATAAGTAAGAAACGGTTTAAAAAAAAGTAGGACTTGCCTGGAAATCAAAACCTAGGATGGGAGCAGCTTGAAAAATTAAAACAGGGAACAGCAGCAACCTGGAAAAATAAAACAAATGTATCTGTAACAAAATGAGAATTGCAAAAACTAAGCCCTAGAGGGAGATGGAGTGCACAGTAGCAGATAGGTGTCTAGCAAGAAAGGAAATAGCTGAAGAATAAGGGGTGGGATGTAACAAAGCAGTGGTAATATGATTGTTGAATTGAAACGTCCTTAAAATAAAGTACCAAAAGCAAAGGGATCTTACAGCAGACCCAGCTTCAGCGTTCCAGCATTATTTTTGAATCTATGAAATTATTTCCAAATCTCAAGGTTTTTAAGGCACCAATTTACAGTCTTGATGCTTAAATTGATTTACCGAACCATGGCCAGAAACAACCAAAAACAATTAACGGACAGCTTTACTGTCGAAAAACTGTGCAGAACAGCAAATACCACATTTATATATAATTTGCATACATCTGGTCTGCAGTCACAGTAGAAAAATTATTTCAGGATTCAAGTTTAATTAAAATGAATTTAAGCCTTTTGCATTTATGCCAGAAGAGAGTAAAATCAGACCCTTTTCTTTCTACAAAACAAATTGCTAAATGTCTTTCCAAGCATAAAGCAGTTTGTTAGGTTACGAATTGTAAGCATTTCATGTCATCTCTCTCCTCCAGCTTTGTTTATGTGGGCAAATTACCAATTCCATCAGGAGGAGATTCTGCAGAGCTGAAGCCTAGACAAACATTCTGTGACTGGTGCTATTTATACTCTCCTATGTCTGTTCAGAGCAAGTCTCTTCATACAACCGCTGTGTTTTTTTTAGTTGAATTTTTGGCAATGTGCTTTCGTGACCGTAGCAGACCTTGTGCCATTTTTCTTGTGGTATTTTAAATATAGACAGTATGTGCTGCATCCACAGGGTGTTGATAGTGTAAAGCTGTATATTGGATCAAGGACAGTGATCAAATTAAATGCTTGTTGCTTGATGATTTTCAGTTTTTTTTATTGTTGTTGCAGTTATTTCTATTCAGGCAAGTTCCAAGTACTCTGCTATTATTTTGTCATGAGGCACAGTGATGACAGATTTGAAAGGTCAGAAGGTAAGCCACTCATCACATATTACCCAAACTTTGCCTTAATCATGTATCAATGGTGGTGATGTGGCTGGCCTAGATATTCCTTTGGCCATTGATGGCCCCCAATGTCAACAATAACAGATGTGATGATTATGGTGCCACTAAAGATTGAGGGGTGTGATGGTTTGAAGACAGAACAGTAAGTGAACCTGATCATAGGATAGGAGGACACTTGTTGATGAAGCAAATGATGGTAGTTAAACTGAGGACATTTCATGGAGGAGTGCCTGTAGTAAAATCATGGGGCTGCGAAGATTGAGTTCTGACAATCACAACCAACTATTTGTCTCAGCCACGAAAAACTTCCCTTTCATCACCATTAACCAGTTTGCTACGATTCATTGATCTTGTACTTGGCTTATTGCAGTCTTGAATCATAGAAGTAATACATGAGGTTCAATATACTCTTTGGAAAAGCTATCTAATTGGTTTTAAGTGGAGGCCAACCTCTGTGAAGAGAGGAAAATTGGAATGCTTTTCATTCCTGAGCCATTCTTGGATATTTTTGGTAACTAGCTCAGAACTAAATTGATAGGAGGTCTGGGAGTCAAGGACAAATATACTGTGTGGTAAAATGGGGTACAATGAACAAAGGAATCTCACATCCTGATTTGTAATGTTAGCAAATTGTGATTTCAATAAATTGCTACATAATTCTGTTTTTTTCTTGTGGTACTTCGATACCCTTATAAATTCTTATTTTTTCTTATTTATTCGTAGGCTAGGCCAGCATTTATTGCCCATCCCTAATTAACCAGAGGGCAGTTCAGAGTCAATCACATTGCTGTGGGTCTGGAGTCACATGTAGGCCAGACCAGGTAAGGACGGCAGTTCCTTCTATAAAGGATATTAGTGAACTGGATGGCTTTTTCTTGACCACTGACGTTGTTTCATAGTAATCATTAGACTTTTATTTCCAGATTTTTATTGAATTCATATTCTACCATCTGCCATAGTGGAGTCAAATCCTGATCCCTAGAACATTCCTTAGGTCTCTGGATTAATAGTCTGGCGATAACCCCACTTGGCTATCACCTCACCCAGTAATAAACATATAAGTATAAACATTCTGAAGAAATACCTAAAGTATTTTTTAAAGAAATGGCACAGATGAAATAAGCTTACATTTCATATATTTATTTTACTTCAGTTGTTATTTTGCCTCATCTTTTTCAATAGGGTCACAATATACTTGTTGCACAAATATTTAACTAAGCTGCCTTTCTTCATTTTGCATTTGTGTGAATGAAAATCGAAACTTGCCGTCAGTGACAGGCATCTTTGTGAAGTCTATTCTCTCAAGTATAATATGAGGTGCATGATAAACAGACCATCTCCTTAAAAAGAACCAAGTCAAGCATTTGAATCATTTATTTTATACATAGTTTAAACATTCTACTGTAAACCTTTAAGAATTGGCCCTCATTGGGAATTGCTATTTTAAACTGTACCAATTACAAGCAGCCAGCTGGAAATGGAAATTTATACTATGATGCCTGCTAAAGGGTTACTGTAGCTATGGAAAATGCAGACAGGGACTGCACTGTGGTAAATAGGAAGACAAATATTTTCTTCACATGCAATTAATGTAGACATTTCACTGATGGAAAGGGGAAACTGTAACGCAGTTTTCATCCACATATTGTATCAACAGGAAGTAGAATCCACTTCCTTTGCTCTCCTGCCAAAAGTTATTTAAACTGATGATCTTGAGGCAAGTCGCAGCAGAAGCAAGCCAGTCATTTTGTGAGAGTACATAGCGGAGTCCATTTCTTCACCAGGGGTTACTCCTTTTGCACCAACTCGCGAACCAGTTTAAGTCTGCGTAGCACCACTGAAATGATAACACTGCAAAGTCAGCTGACTGCAGTGTCATAGTGCTGCTGGTTTCTTCACGATCGCAACTGCCAGAAAGCTAGCTCTTACTGCTGCAGATTTCCAGTCGCAGTGCGGCAAAGCAGACGCTGCAGCAGGCTCAAAGCAGCAATAGGATTCTTTCACCTGCGCCGTCGGTCTTATGGGAGAAAAAACCTTATCGGGAGTGAAATAGCAAAAGAAACTGCTTACTAGATTTACAGGTTAATTTTCTTGGCATGCAGTGCTTTCAGTTAAGTAAAGGAACCACACAAAAGGTCTGTGCCCACAATGCTATGATGAGAGCCTTTGATGAAGGATGGCTTTGCGCTCCCTGGCTCTTTATTAATAGTTTCTTGTGCCATGCTAATGTACCTGCACGGTCGGGACAAAGGATACAGTACTTTTCATCGACCATTTCATCAAGGCCTTTTTTTTTGCAACCATGCAGCTTGATGTTCCAGTCTTAGCTCAAATCAAGAATGAATGCAATAACATGGATTGACAACAGTATCTGTCTCTGGCTTTGCACAGATCTCAAATTAGAGGCCAGACCTGCTGACCTACTTCACTTCAAATCATTCCTGGATACAGGGAAGCAGCTGTCTAGTATCAACATCACTAGCCATCGTGTGGAGAATCCCGGGGATTGCAGTACATGTCATGCTGGAGACTGAGGGAAATGGAGTTGTGCACATTTGTATTTCCAATTGCAGTTTCAAGCAGCTATAATCCAGACCGTCCAACTGCTTCATCATTTGTTTGTTTTTTGTCGCTGAGTGTGGATTAAATTGTCTTTTAATATCAGCCTTCATCTGAGCTTCAACCTCTGGAATAAGTGCATCAACCAGCTTGTTCTATCTAACGGATTTCACTGAATACATTCAATGCAGCTGAGGGCAAAAAATAGCTTCCAGATATAAAGTGTGTTGTGAAAACAAAGGAAGCACTGTACCATCACCTGGATTACAATATTTGCATCACCCCCTTATCCCTGATATAGCTTTACATTTTTCTACATCAGGTTCAGGATCTGCAGACATTGCCAGGATGTGGTATCTAATGAGGCAAATAAAACGACAGCCGGTATGTGAGCCAGTGCCCCAAGGGACAGGCTCTTAAACAGGGGAACAGATCACAGTCGGATGAATGAATAAAATGAGTGCCACAGAAACCCTTCGCAGTTAGCAATTCCAGCAGCCGCTTAAAATTGAATAATTCATGGATTAAATCATCCCGGACTCACCTTTTGGATAGGCTGGTATGATTGGAATTTTGAATATACATTATACATATATAAAAGATTTTGCATGTAAAATGTCAATTTGGATCTGAAGGGCTGTCAAAAGCTGGGTGCTTCAAATGAAAAAATTCTTATGATCCTGTGACAATAAGACTGCTAGGAATGCGTTAGTATCACAAGGGAGCATTGGGTGAAATTATATTAGCATGGGTAATCCTAGTGGCATTTTTTTTATTTGTTTGTTTTCCTGAGCTGAGTTCAGATGCTGTAGAGTTTGTAATTGTTTCCATCGCTCCATTACATTACTGCTGTAAGATTAACTCTTTTATTTTCAATGTCTGGTGAACGCATTTTCTGACGTAGTGTCTGTATCTTTAAATATACAATCATACAATGTAAATGGGACCACATTAGCCCAAGAACTGATAGAGTAAAATAAAATAATCTTTAAAGATTGTGGCACCATAATGTTGCTTGGCAGTCACTTAAACACTCAGTGCAGACTAGCGCTACTGATTTCCATTGTTCTCATGAAATACCACCTATAAGCAAAGACGATGGCAACAGCAACTCTTCATGTACAAAATATTTCCCATATTCAGATCTTCTGGAATCTGTCAGAACCAGAGCACTGCTCATTTTCATATAATGGTTTGTTACTTAAAATATTCATTTGTAAAAGTACAGAATATCTATATCTTCCACACATCTGCTTGGAAAGCTGCGCGGGTGAGATTTATCTTTATAAAAACCCTAAACGTTATTATGACAAAATATAAAATTTGCTTACAAGAGAGTAGGATCAATCTTTTACCCACAAACAGTAAGTAAATATCCCTAATGTAAAGTTGTTTTAATTCTTTTGTTTCCTCTGTTTAATTTAATGCATGTTAACTGAATTATTAAATTCAAAAAGGTCTCAACTTTGGTTGAAGGTAGTTAAAGAAGAATTTAGCGTTTATCATTAACATACTAAAATCAGATTCCAACTTACTATACTGCAGCTATTGTAAAACCAAACAGATTTATCTCAAAACTGTAATATATATCAACAAAACATTATGTTTCTAGATTCTTGTATAATTTGCTATTCTATATTAAGCAAAGCAAATCCAATATGATACCAAACCGCATTTATACATAATTACATTTTACATTTAGATGATGTGGTTTTCCTTCACTACAAGGGCAAATCATTCTCTACCGCTTCACAAACATCAGTCCAATTCTGTATTAGCTGCGCAGTTTAAAATTTTTGGCACTCCAGCAAGAAAACATATTCAATGGTTCTTTCATATCAATCAGGGTTACTGCAGACATTGAAATAACAATATAGTTTGACAATTTTAGCAAAATTAACTTTGAATTACTTTGTGTAGTTGGTGCTACCTTAAATTGATACAGAACAAAAAAGAAACTAAATGATGCTGTCTAAATGTGTTTTTAGTTTTGCATTACATTTTCACTGGTTAACTAAAGAAAAGCTAAACTGATTACATTTTCATGGGATATAGATTGTAACCCATTGTGTGTCTGGAGTCACATGTAGGCCAGACCAGGTAAATACACCAGATTTCTTTCCCTAAAGGACATTAGTGAACTAGATTCATTTTTTATGACCATTAACAATGGCTGTATAGTTATTGTTATACCAGCTTTATTAATTCCAGATTTTTTGTTGAGTTCAAATTTCACAATCAGCTCTGATGGGTTTCAAATTTAAGTTCCCCAAAGCATTAGTCTGGGATTATAGCACAGTGACATTACCACTAGATCACTACTTCCCCTAAACTGATTCAGTACTTCAGTGAAAATGGATAACTTGGAAACCTTTTTATATATAGCTTAAATTTTCAGATCTGGAATTCTAAATACCAAATAGTATCCATAAATCCTGGTAGGCCAAAAGTTTGCACCCATGTTCAAAAGAGTGAAAATGTTGATTTATGCACCTTCTCCATACTTTGACTGGGGGTCAACACTCAACTGCTCAAGACTGGATTTTATGGTACTATCATGTTTATATTTGCCTTTGTGCTTCTATTAGGCCTGGTAGGAGTAATTTACATAGCATAATACAACACAAGAGATAGTCATTTAGTTCAATACACCTGCATCAGGTCTTGGAAGAGTCAGTCGCTTATTCCCATCCTTTTCCTTTTCTACATTCCATAATTATTTCTTTCCTTTTCAGGTATTTATCATTTTTTCTCTTGGTCAATTTGCAACAGTTCTCATTGATATAGCATTTTCAACTTAGAAAGTATCTCTAATCACTTCATATGGAAGCAATGATAAAAATGAACACTGGACCAATATGAGAATGTTAAGAGAGATGACAAAAATGCTGAACAGAATCGAAGAATTGTTATGATGCAGAGGAAGCCATTTGTCCCAAGTGACTGCCCTGGCTATCTGAGCCAAACTCCTGCCTTTCCACTTAGACTCAGTGCCAAACTCCTGCCTTTCCACTATCACCTTGGACATGTTTCTGTTTAACCATTTATCTAATGCCCTCTTGAACCTGCCGTCACTACAACTTCAGGTCGTGCATTCCAAACCCAGATCATTCATTTGCTTCTTTTATCAAATACTTTAAAACTGTGCACCCAATTCTTGATCCATTTATGAGTAGGAACAGTTACTCCCTATCTACTCTGCCCAGACCCCTCGTGATTTTGAAAACTTCTGCCAAATCTCTGTTCAGTTTCTTAGCTTCCTTCTCTCTAAGGCAAACTGTCCCAACTTCTCCAAAAATCCTCATAAATGAAGTTTCTCATCCCCAAAAGCATTTCTGCAATTTCTCCAATGCATTGTCATCCTTCCTGTAGTGTGGTACCTAGAACTGTACACAATATACAGCTAAGATCTAATAAGTGACTGATATAGATTCAGTATAAGCTGAATAAGCATAAGCTCTTGCACCCTATGTTTGAAGCCGAGAATATTGTATGCTTTATTAACAGCTCTCTCTACCTGTCCTGCCACCTTTAATGATATATGCACAAATACATCCAATTCTCTCTGCTCCTGCATATCCTTTAGAATAGTACCCTTTATTTGATACTGTCTCCTCAAGTTCCCTGTAAAAGGGTGAACACTTCATCCCTCACTACTTTGAACTTCATTTGCCACCTATCTGCACACTCCAGCACCTTGACATATTGTTTTTGGACGTTCTACACTGTCCTCCTCACTGTTTACAATTCATCCAAGTTCTGTAATGTTCACAAAGTTTGAAATTGTCCCCATATACAAGAACATCTAAATTATTTATATATCAAGAAAAGGAACCATTCAAATACTGATGTCTGGAGAACTCCAATACAAACCTTCCTCTAGCGCAATAAATACCTATTATCAATAAATATTCTTGTTACCCATCACTCACCAACGTTTTTTCCATCTTGTTATTGTCCCTCTTATTCCACGATCTCTCACTTTACTTACAAGTCTGTTATGTGGCATCATATTGAAGGCCTTTTGGAAGTCCATGTACACCACATCAAAAACCTTGCCATCACCAACCCTCTCTATTACCTCTTCAAAAACTCTGTTAATTAGACTTTATTTTCCCTTAACAAATCCACGATGACTGTGTGAAATTAACCCACATTTTTCTATGTGAATATTAATTCTATGGTGAATAATTGCTTCTAGAACATTCCCCATTATCAAAGTTAAACTGACTAATCTGTAATTGCTGGACCGATCTTTACAACCTTTTTTGAATGGGTCAGATTTTTGCAGTTCTCTACTTCATCAACACGACCTATGAATCCAGGGAAGATTGAAAGATTGTTGACAGTGCCTTGGCAATTTCCATTCTCACTTTCTTCAAAATCCTTGGATGCATCTCAACCAGTGCAGGTGTGTTATCAACTTTATGTACTAACAGCTTATCCTATACCTCCTTATTATCAACATTAAACACTTAAAGTCAAAGGGTCAATAGATCTACAGCATAGAAAAAGGCCTTGCAGCCCATCATGTCTGCACTGGTCAAAAACAACCATCTAACAATTCTAATCCCATTTTCCAGCACTCGGTCCATAGCCTTGTCTGCCTTGGCATTGCAAGTGCACATCTAAATACTTCTTAAGTATTATGAGGGCTTCTGCCTCTACTACCCTCATAGGCAGTGAGTTCCAGATTCCCTGCCATCAGAGTGGTAAAGATTTTCTTCCATCTCCTTGAAAATGGAGTTGCGGATGGCCAGGTTGGTGAGAAAAAGCATTTTTCGTGCTTGCATTGTTGGGACATGATGATACAGGACATTGGTGAGGCCACTTTCAGAATACTGCATACAATTCTGGTCCCGTTTCTATAGGAAGAATGTTGTTAAACTTGAGAGGATGGAGTAAAGATTTACAAGGATGCTGCTGGGACTGGAAGGTTTGAGTTCTAGGGAGATGTTGAATGGGCTAGGGCTTTGTTCTCTGGAGCTTCAGAGGCTGAGGGGTGACCATTCAGAGGTTTACAAAATCATGAGGGGCATGGATAGGGTGAATAGTCAAGGTCTTTCTCCTAGGGTAGCGGTGTCCAAAACTAGAAGGCATCGGTTTAAGCTGAGAGGGGAAAGACATAAAAAGAACTTGAGGGGCAACGTTTTCACGCAGAGGGTTGTGTGTGCATGGAATGAGCTGCAAGATGAAATGGTGGAGGCTGGTACAATTACAATATTTAAAAGCATCTGGAATGGTATGTGTAAAAGAAATGTTTAGAGGGATATGGGCCAAATGCTGGGAAATGGGACTAGGTCAGATTGAAATGTCTGTTTGGCATGGACGAGTTGGACTGAAAGATCTTCTTCTGTGCTGTATGATTCTTATCTCCTCTAAACTTGCTACCCCTTATCTAAATCTATGCTCCCTGTCATTGAGCTATCTACCAAGGGGAAAGGTTTCTTCCTGTCGACCCTATTTATGTCCCTCAGAACTTTATACATCTCAATCATGCCCTGTCTCAATCTCCCCTGCTCTAAGGAAAAGAACCTTAGTCTGTTCAATCTCTATAACTGAATTCTGTAGCCCAGGCAACATCCTAGTAAACCTCATCTTCACTCATGCTACTCATATCATATCTCTGTGAATTAGGTTTTGAAAAACTACTTATTAGTGAGCTATTTATGAGTTTTGAAGTTATTTCCTCTAAGTGTATCAAATTCATCTTCATGTTCATTGAACATTGTCTTCAGTATGTGTTGCATTACAGTTGATTTCTGCTGAGAGAGGTTGGGTCCCTTACCCACTACTCAAAGCTTCAGTGCCCTGAGATTTCTTTTGTGCAGAATTTAAATTTTCTTTCTAAGTCCATAATCCTTATAGTGACCAAGCTTCCTCCCCTGTCACCATTGCCTGGGCAGCATCTAACTTGTAGGTAAAAACAAAGTGTTCATCTGACACCTCAGCCATGCCTTTGGCCTCAGTATAAGTTCCCTTTTAGGACACTAATTGTCCTCCTTTTACCACCCTTTTACTACTGATGTCCTTACAGAAGACTTTAGTATTTCCCTTTAGGTTAGCTGCCAGTCTTTTTTCAAAATTCTTCTTTGCATCTCTTATTTGCTTTTCACCTTCCTTCTGAGCCTTCTGTATTTCACTTGGTTCTCAGTTATTTTCATTTTCATATGGGGTTGACTTTAAGCAATATCTGTAAGGAGAAGATAAAGGGAGGGAATTCCAAAGTATGTGGTTTTGATGAATGAAGGCAAGACCAATGTTTTGGGTAGCAGGCTGGGGAAAGGTGTAGGGCAGGGTGATGGAGTGATGTTGCACTAGCGGTCACAGTTACTTGAAATGGATTTGATTTTCTCTGTCATCAATTTTGAACTCAGTCTAAGCAGATTCTGTGGCAAATAGAGATGAAATTTTAGGATATCACTGATCTCTGCTTGCCCAATGTGAAGTACCAGAGACACTCTCAATATTTACTTATCAGGCCAGAAATGTCTTGAAACTTTAAAATTATTCACTTTCAGTCAAGGTGAATGAAATTTGGGACCACATCTTTGTTTAGCAAATAATCCCCAAAGACCTGTCTTCAGATAGAAAACTGAAGAATTAGTCAGGGAAAGCTCTTGTTGTAGTTAGATTACTATTTACTTCATTGTGTGATGACATAAATACATCAGTCAATTGAAATATTCTAGTTTTCACTTAACTATACCTAAAGTGGTACAGTAATGGATCCTTGCATATAAGTTAAAATCAAAATAGGTATTCCTCACATACACGTCTGGTATACATTCTCACAACATTCTGTGTAATATTGACATTTCTTTGAGGAAGTGTTCCAAACTACAAGCACACCCATCGTGTTTGTATTACAGGTTTCAGCTATTTAGTGCTTGCAGTTGTGTTTAACAAAAATGATGGACTAATGAATTCTAGCTTTGCTATCATTAATTGAACAAACCCTTTTTGCATTTATTGATCATTAAACATGTTGCTAATCTGCATTCCAGTAAAATCCACCGAAGCTGAATGATAGACCAAAAAGTTAGTTTTTCAGTAAACCTGTTCCTTTTAGTAGAACCCTCATACATCCTTGACACGCATACACAAACACACAGACACATGGAAAAACACACACATATCCCTTCTCTGTCCATCCACATGGGCTGAAACAGGCATTTCTGTGTATTGGCATTTAAATTACTGGGAGAAACAATATTGCTTACTTCCACAATAACATCCATTTCTGCTGCATTCCTTATCCATGCTTAATTTAAGCCTTCGTGAACCTATAAAATTAGCTATGATTGGCAATTTCTATGAATGCCACAAGTCCTACTCCACAAATGAATAGCAACAATGATCTAAGACAATTTGTGAGGATCTTGTACATTTGTCTCTGTAAATTCTAAAGTATTCAAAATCAAAAGTGTCCAAATCATATATTGCAGTAAGTACCATTTATGTATTGCTCCACTGACAGAAGGGCTTTCAGTCACATCAGTTTTATGCTACAGATATCTCTCTGAAACCATCTACAACAATTTTCCTTGGAAACAGAATGTTGTGGGTACCAGTGTCATGCCAAAAACTTAAGCAGAAAGTTGAGCTGAAACTCAAGTGCAATAGTAAGGAATTGATCCACTGTTGAAAGTACTGCTTCACCAATGATGTGTTAAACGCTGCCTCTGATTGTCTCGTCAACTAGATATAAAAGATCCCATTTGAAGAAAATCAGGTCAGTTCTCCCAAAGCAATCTAACATCACTAAAACAAATTACCTGTTTATTACCTCACTGCAGTTTGTGGAACCTCTCAGTTTGGCCATCACAATTCCTATATTACAAAACGAACTGCACAGCGAAAGTAATTCACTAGCTGCAGAACATTTTGGAGTGTCTTGAAAATTTGAAGAGTGTCAAATAAATGGAAGACATTTGTTTGAACCTGTGAAAATCTTTACTGTGAACCATCTGTGAACGAGCAGCATGGTGGCTCGGTGGTTAGCACTGCTCCCTAATGATGCCTGGGACCAATGTTTGATTCCACGCTCAAGCAACTGACGGTGTGGTGTTTGCACAATCTCCTTGTATCTGCACGGGTTTCCTCTGTGTGGTCCAGGTTCCTCCCACAGTTCAAAGATGCGCAGGTTAGATGGATTAGCTATGTGAGCTGCAAGGTTACAAAGATTAGGTAGAAGGCAGACTCTGGGTAGAATACTCTTCGGAGGGGCGATGTGGACTCGATGGGCCGAATGGCCTGCTTCCATACTGTAGCGATTCTATCTTCTGCCATGCTGTCAATTACTACTCCTAATTCTCACTTTCAAAATTTCTTGAAGATATGAACATCATGGTTGCAATTTCCTGATCTTCTTTTAAAGTGTGGGGGACAGGTGGAAAATCCTTGCCTTTGCCTCTGATTTCCTTCTCCTTGCGACCCCACCCTGTGATAAACATAAAAGGTTTCCAAAAAGACTTACCTTCAATGACCTACTGGGATATGGGCAGACGGTGGGAGCGGGGGATGGGGGAAATGGGAGTGAGGCATACGAGTGAAGGGTGGAATTAAGCATAGGGTGCAAACGTGCAAATCTCCTACTTTGAGAAAACCCGTTTGATTGCACACCAATCATGTCATCAAGAGTCGACAGGCGGGACATAAGTGAGTTTTTGATCCATCACAGGCCTTGACATTGGTGTCCCCTGGTGCCAGAATCTGCCAGATGATCAGAGAGCGAGAACTTCTGGGTCCAACATACCGCGGTTGAGATGTATTCCTCAGGGGATATAGCAGTGAGAAGGTACTGATATAAATTCAAAATTTCTGCACATAAAAGCAAAAGTAAAAAAAAAACTGGTCTATTTTATTGATGAAGAAAAATAGTCACTGTGTATAATTTCAAGTAATGACTGTATAAACAGCGCATGTTATCATAAAGTAGTTCGGAAACTGAATGTTCTGCTGTGCCAACTCTACCTTGTTACTAAGTAATGATAATTAAGGTTTTTTAAAATCATACATTAATGTGTCATGCAATTATTTGTACTAAACAGACTGGAAGATCCAAGCTATTTCTATGCTTTATCCTGCAAAGTAATCTTTCTCCCTTTTTATGGGCTATTATAGATGGGTCCAAAGCAGGAGAAAAACTGTGGTCTTATGGACACACTGTCTCTATATTTATTGTAATTTCTGCATTCTCTGATCTTGTACAAGAATACAGCGGTGACAAAGCTCCTCCTTCATTTCAGTTCATATTTCAGTTCTACACCACAACGTCACTCTCCTCCCTGCACTGATGCAAAACTGCAACTAAATTAAATGAACAACACAGGAACAGGCCACTTGACCCAACTGCTCCATGTTACACCACTGCTCTGTACAAATTTCATGTCACACCTCCTTATTGAACACCATCACCTTAAACTTCTATTCCTTTCTCCCTCCATATGCTTACAAATATTGATGCTACTCATCTCAATCATTCATTCTGATGGCAAGTTTCACATTTGAATCTCTGTCCAGCTGAAGAGCTTTGTTTTATTAGTGAGACCTATATACATAGAACATAGAACATAGAAAAATACAGCGCAGTACAAGCCCTTTGGGCCTCGATGTTGTGCCGATTCAAGCCCACCTAACCTACACTAGCCCACTATCCTCCATATGCCTATCCAATGCCCGTTTAAATGCCCATAAAGAGGGAGAGTCCACCACTGCTACTGGAAGGGCATTCCATGAACTCACGACTCGCTGAGTAAAGAATCTACCCCTAACATCTGTCCTATACCTACCACCCCTTAATTTAAAGCTATGCCCCCTCGTAATAGCTGACTCCATACGTGGTGCCCAGTTTTAGTTTTCCCAATAAATGCAAGTATTCACGTCTTTCCATATTAAATAACCCATGGCTAGAGTTCTCTAAAGAAGCAATGGCTCCAGCCCCAGCTGAAAAATCAGGTGAGGCACCTCTGCAGACTCAGGAACCATGTTATTTCATTAAATTACTGAAATGAATGAAGTAAAAGCAAATTACTGTGGATGCTGGAGATCTGAAACAAAAACAAAGTTGTTGAGAAACTCAGCAGTTTGACAGTGTCTGTAAAGCGAGAAATGGCCCAGGTCCTGTCTTCCACATCCCATTTGAAAGTTAGCTGTCAATCAGATGGTTGTACACTCTCCAATCCTAGCACTTGGATATCTGACTACTGCTGGAACTGTAACCATTTCTCCATGAGGAGCAGCATGGAGGCTGGACTGTAAGTTAAATAGAGTAGTTTCGCTAGAGGCCAGTGAAGCAGAGTTGGTGATGGGATGGGAGTAGGGTCACAACCAAAATGCTCATAGGAGGGGAAGAAGCAAGGGCACCTGATAACTGTGAGTGACTTCCACTGGGCACAGGGTACCTCAACAGGATTTCTAATTCCCTCCAACCCAAGACGTAAATCAGATTACAGGGTTTACCTAATGGTTTCACCATATGGCACAGCAGCTGCACCATCTCTAAAATATCAGCACTGACTCGTGGAGACTGTCCAAGAAGAGACCATTAATTGACCACCTGATTTGATGCTACCACCTCTGAGTGAGAAGGATGTATGTTCAAGTCCCACTTGAGGTTCTGAAAGCAAAAATCTAAGCTTTCTTGGCCAATAATTATCCATCAATCAACATTTCAAATGAAAAGGTTGTCTGGGTTTTATTACTTTGCTGATTGTAGGATTCTGCTGTGTGCAAATTGGCTGTTTCATTTCTCACATTGCAACAGTGACCGCCTGCTAAAATATTACTTTTGTTTGAAGGTACTTTGGACATCCAGTGTTTGTAAGTTGTGCTATAAAAATGCAAGACTTTCTCTTTACAATTTTAGAATCTTAGATTATCCTGCTTGTATTTTCTACTTCATTTATGTTTGAAACAGAGAAAACTTGCTTTTGTACAACATATGCAACAACCCAAGGTCATCCCCAAGTACTTTAGAGCCAATTAATGCACTTTCAAAGATAGTCACTGTAATGATGTAGGAAATGCTTTTTACACAACAATTTGAAGACTCCAATGGAGGCAGATTTTATTCCATAGGCAATGCCCTCTGAACTTTAGCAAGAAGAAAATCATGCTTAGAGGAAATGTGTGTTAGAGGAAATCAGAGCCAATCCCAGTGATGTCCCTGCAGAGTGTTTACTTCATAATTGGCACTGCTGCCTTAGAAGAGGAAGAGCACACAACCAAATGCTCAGGGTAGGGTGTCATGACCAATAGTTTTAGGAACCCCTGGCTTAAGCAGTCAATTCAGCACACAGTACACAGAATAGCCTTGAGACATCAAGTAAGAAAGGCTTCAGAAAATACAGGTGCAGGTTGCACACAGTTTTCAGGCTGCATAGTGTATAACAACAGACTGTACCATTTATTTCAACAACTTGTAATAAGTAGCCCAATATTTTAATCACAGACTGCGTCATACTCATTGAGATAGTGTGCTGGAAATCAAGCCTCTCTTGTCCTGGAGCCATCATGAAAGTTACAGATTTTATGTTTATATATTTTGAATTTTTATATTTTCTTAAACATTTCAATGCAAAATTCCTTAATTTACCTGAATCCTTTTGCACTCGGGTTAAGTGAAAGCAATGACCATCTCCAATAAGACACAATCTAATCATCGCCCTTTGACATTCGTTGGTGGTGTTACAATCACTGAATCCACACTATCAACATCCTTGGGGTTACCATGTTTTGAATGTGCTCTTGTGTCAGTTAACACATGAAATGTGTGGTACAGAACACACCCAAACTGTGTCAACCAACTCTTCTGCCATGTTTCTGCTGGCAGCTTTCCTTCTAGAGAACACCAGTGTTCATCCCTTGAAGAAAGTTTTCACAAACTCTGTTGGGACACTACAGATAATTACTTTAGTAACCCCAGAAAATCCATCAGGACCAGTGTTGATGTCATTACGTCCCTTGTTTTCACTTTCAATGTTTCAGCAAAGTGCCTTGACTGGCTCTGACCTGGAGTCCATCAAATTCAGCTGGTTTGTTACATCTTTGACGGTCACATGTGCTTGTCTTACTTTTAGATTTTGGTGCTTTTCAAAGTAAAAATGGTTTTACTATTCTGACAACTATTTCAGAAAGAGCATTAACCACCTCAATCGATGGTCTGAGTAAAAGGAAGCACCATTCACTTTCAATAGGAAGTGGAGGTGTTGCAAAGACTTGACCACAGTGTGAAATGACTGAGTGAGGTGTATTGTGTATGTGTCACCAACAGATATGATTTAAAGAAGTAGAAAGACCAATTGTTGAAGGCAGCATCCCTAGCCTCCCACCTGCTTTGTAGTCACTGTATTCATATGGCAAGTCCAGCTGGGTTTGTGGTCAATGGTAGTTTCCAGGATGTTGATAAATAGGCAATCACTGATAGTGGAGATGGTCATTGCCTGGCATTTGTGTGGCACAAATGTTACTTGCCACTTATCAGCCCAAGCCTGGATATTGTCCAGATCTTGTTGCATTTGGACATGGACTGCTTCAGCATCAGGCAAGTCATGAATGGTGCTGAGCTGAAAATGTGTTGCTGGAAAAGCGCAGCAGGTCAGGCAGCATCCAGGGAACAGGAGAATCGATGTTTCGGGCATAAGCCCTTCTTCAGGCCCGAAACGTCGATTCTCCTGTACCCTGGATGCTGCCTGACCTGCTGCGCTTTTCCAGCAACACATTTTCAGCTCTGATCTCCAGCATCTGCAGACCTCACTTTCTCCTCAATGAATGGTGCTGAATATTGTGCTATCATTGGTGAACATTCCCACTTCTGGCCTTATGATGGAGGGAAGATCATTAATAAAGTATCTGAAGAAACAAGGTAGAGTATAAACCTGGCAATCTGAGGGCAGTGCCCTACACACCCCACCTCACCAGCACACACACCCTCCAACATTTCCAATCTCCACCCCTCAAATTCTGTCCCTCCGAGAAGGCCGTTCAAGCCTCAGTACCAACCTGTGCCAGAGTAGTAGTGCCCTAGGTCTGCGCTTGTCAGAAGAATCGTTAAGTGACCATGGAGATTTTATTTGGAATGAATGAAGGAGAACAATGATGTTGGGGTTTGGGTTGGGATGAGGATCATGATTATATTTGAGGAAAGGACATTCATCATTATTGTGATGAAGAGGGGAATCAATGTCAGGGGATTGGGAATGTAATCACTGTCAGAGAAAAGGGGAATTGAGCGCTGTCAGGGGTTTGGGTCATTGACCCACTGTCAGTTTTGGGGAGGGTTATTTGAGCTTTTAGTGCTGATCATCTGATCATCATGCTGAGTTTCAAACCAAAAATAAATAAGCCCTCAGAAGCTTCTCCTGGTGTGACATTTTCTGTTCAAAACTTTAGATCTGTTGAAATCCGGAGTCCATCATCATATTTTCTCAATATAACCTGCCAAGAAAACTATCTCAGGTAATCACTGACTATTCATTTTTTGAAAACCAAATTTATTCAAATTCTGATAGGCGATTGATCCCAAGGTTTTTGGGATTCCAACCTGTACCTCTAAGATTATAAATTAGACTGTATAATAATAAGTGGATGGTCTGATTAAGTTATCATGGTTAAACATTTATAGTTTATTGACTTGGAGTCATTTCCAAGCTTATATTTTGGAACATGCAAATTGGAGAGAATATTCAGAGGAAATGTTACTGATGTTAGTTGAACATCATGCTAACTAGATGGATCCAGCTATGTCTTCTTTACTTATGTCTCATTAAGTACCAGATAATGAAACAGACTGTTGAAGTAATTCTAGTATTTGGTCATCTGTCACTATCATGTCATTTTTCGGTTCATTTCATTTCGGATATGTTATTTATAAAATAATTAGTTGTCACTTTCTAGCAGCAATGTTGGCTATGCACCTGACTAGCAGTTAAACAAACTTCTCTGGGTGCCGAAGCTATTATCGTATTCCAAGAATGAATTATTGTCATTTGAAAACTCACTTGTAGAAAAAGCCATTGTGATTATTGTGAACATAATTCCTGGAGTAATATGTGATGGCAATATCTAAAGACTGCTATATTTGAATTACGGTATACTTCCAACTAGAGGACATAGGTTTAGGGTGAGAGGGGAAAGATATAAAAAAGATCTAAGGGGCAACTGTTTTCACACAGAGAGTGGTACGTGTATGGAATGAGCTACCAGAGGAAATGGTGGAGGCTGGTACTATTGCAACATTTAAATGGTATCTGGATGGGTATATGAATGGGAAGGGTTTGGAGGGATATGGGCTGGGTACTGGCAGGTGGGACAAGATTGGGTTGGGGTAGCAGGTCGACAGGGGTGAGTTGGACTGAAGGGTCGGTTTCCATGCTGTACATCTCTATGACTCTACTTAATTCTAATTACAAGATAACTTGAAATATGTGATTATTAGTTTTATTTTATTTGAATGATATGACTTTGTTCTGTTAGGAATAGAATAGATTCCAATTCTACTTTTTTGTTAATATCTAATTTATTAATATAGTTCACAATGTCAATTGAACACCAATAGTTATTACTAAAACCATGTCTCCTCTGATAAATGACAATCAAAATTGGAGGTTCATAAAATTATACAGTACAAAAGGTCATCTGATCCATCATCTGTGCTGGCTGTTTGAAAGTGCTATCGAGTAGTCCCATTCCCCTGAAATTTAAGTATATTTCCTTTTCAAGAATATATCCAATATCCTCGTGAAAGTAATTGTTGTTGTGGGAATCTATGCCCACTGTTGTTTCAGGCAATGCATTCCACATCATGAGCAACCTGTAGCATAAAATAAATTTCCTCCATTTCCTCCCGCAACTAATCCAGGTTCTCCTGCTAGCTATCTTAATTCTGCATTGTCCAATTATCAATCCTGCTGCCAGTAAGAAACAGTTTGTTCCTGTCAATCCTATCAAAACTCCTTCTGCATACCTCAATGAAAACTCCTCCTTTAGGTTATCTGTGTCAATGAAAACAATTCCAGATTCTTCATTGTCTCCAAATAAGTTCCGCATTCCTGATACTGTTTTAGTTTATCGTTTCGCCAAGCTATGCAACTTTATATAGTATTCTCTATTTAGCCTCAAACAGGAAAGACAAAATTCACAAATACTCATTAAATTTATTGGTACTTCTTGCCTTTCAAAAACCAATGTTTATGTCTGGTGTGCTGCTGACCACATCCCTTGTTAATTCAGTGGCCAATGTATCATCTGCAATGAACTATGAGTCAAACATGCTGGGCTGAATCTTACGTTTTTTTAGCTGAGTCAGTTTTCAATTTCACACTTCATGGGTTTTTCTCCGCATTGCCTCGTGAGTTTTGCTTCATTAACTACCTACTCCGCTCCTATGACACTGTTCTCATATCATTGTAGCTCAATTCTCCCACTCACCATTGCCAGAAGAACTCACTGCTCCTTAGATATCCTGGAATGGATCTACATTCTCTGCCACCATAGCCATCTTTAAAAGCCATGGTGCATCTGGGCAACTGATGTCAATCCGGAGCTTCCCTGCACAGTTTTTGATATTTGCCTTGGACCTGACAGATAAGTGGAATTTGGCACCTCACTTTATGGATGAAGACCTGAAGATACTGGTAAACAGGATGGTACAGAGGAGGACTGTCCTCTTCCTCCAGGATCAGCAAAGGAGACCATGACACGGCATTCTACTGGCCTGGTCTGAGATTACCATCTGGCTCAGTGTCTTCTTGTCTTCTGGAGGATTGCTGAACAGTGTTGGAAGCCTGTCAATGATTTTCTGTGCTCCATTAACGTAAGTGCCACCGTCTTGTCTCTGCTACGTATCACTGTTACTGTGCCCATCTCTATGAAAACTCATGCTTGACCACTCTCATTATTGTGTTCAGCATCTTCCCTCACTCACTCTCACCTTTCCTCAGAAGCTTCCACATTACTAACCCTGCATGGCCTCTGTGCTGCCTATTCACTCATCACCTGCACCAGTGTTATCAATTGTGCTACCCACTTGCATATTGCTTGATACCTCCCTTTCTCTCATTTCAAAAGAAAATAGTCCACAGTAGGGCAGGTTGAGCCCTTCGAGGAGAGTATCCTGAGTGCAAGAATAGGGATGCTATGCTTTACCTATACAGGCCATTAATGGGATCGTGTCTAGAGTACTATGTATAGTACTGTTCACCATACATTCAGAAGAATTTCAAAGAAGGTTTACTAGACTTATACCTGGAATGAGTGGATTGTATTATAAGGAAAGGTTAGACAAGGGTAGGCCTGTATCCTCTGGAGTTTAGAAGAGTTAGAGGTGACTGAATTGAAACATAAAAGATCCTGAGGGGTCTTGTCCAAGTGGATGTTTCCTGCTATGGGACAATCTAAGAATAGGGATCATAGTTTAAAAATAAGGGAGTGCCTATTTGAAACCAAGATAATGAAACATTTTTTCTCTCAAATGGTTGTAAATCTTTGGAATTCCCTGAAAAGGCAGAGGATGCAAAGTCTATAAATATTTTTGAGGCAGATAGATTCTCGATCACCAGGGAGATGAGAGATTATTGGAGATATGCAGGAATCTAGATTTGAAATTAAAATCAATCAGCTATAATCCTATTGTACGGTGGAGCAGGCTTGAAGGACCTAGAGGCCTACTCCAATTCCTTGTTCATATATACACTTGACTGCCCCAAATTGCTGACCGACCTGACAAAGGCCCTGCGCTGAGTGCAGACACTGCCCCTAACTTATATTGCTGAAATACCTGACTGAAGGGCATCTCCCTTCTCTTAACTGAGGACTGCTGATAACCATGCCAGGGTTCCTGACTTTGGGCCTGGGTTGAACAGTGAGGCAAGATAGGAGTTCTGTGAGCCTGGTAGCTCTGGCTGAGGGAGCAAATTGCAAAAAGCAAGGTAAGGCAAAGATGTTGTGAGTATCCAGATAGATTCAAGGTGGGTGAGCACCTTGTTGCCAATGCACCCTGTGGTGCAACATGGCTGTGAAGCAATATGTTTCAAGCATGCAGAGATGGGCTACATTGATGCAGAGAGGCTAGCAAATGTCTGATGTGGACAAAACTCTATCACACTTCTACTGCCTTCTCACCCCAGAATGAAAGTCACAGCTCCAAAACCAGTTTCTGTGAAGGTGGGCAAACAAAGCAGGGAATTTTCCCAACTCTCACTACCTGCCTCAAAAATAAAAATCAAGCCCCTAGTGTTTTGTATTCTCTTTCACCTCCAGTAATAAGAGAATGCTGTGGCATCAGAAGTGCCATTGTCTAAACCAAGTCTTAAACTGAGGTCTGATCTCTTCCAAGGTAGAGGTAAAAAGTTCAATGGTACTTAGAGAGCATTTTTAATGCAGAAAAACTCCTAAGATGCTTCAGAGACCAAAGTAAAAATGGCTGATGAGCAAGATAATGAGATATTGAGAGAGATGATCAATAACTTTGGGCAAAGATGTAGGTTTGAATTAGATCTTAAAGGATGAAATAGAGGCAGAGACTGAGAATTCTAATACGTATGGTTTGGGCTGCAAGTAAAGCTGTAATGGGTGTTTAAACATGAGAATGAACAAGAAGATGCAGAAAGAAATATAGGTTTCAATGGTGGTGTTGGGGTACATGTTGTTATACAAGAGATCACAGAAATAAAAGGAAGGTAAGGGCACAGATGCATGGGTTTCTAAATTCAAGACGTTTACAAACTAGATGCCAATGTAAATCAGTGAGGGTAGTCATAATTTGGAGTGAGGGAAGTGAGGTGGACAAGTGGGACTTCATGGAGAATAAGGATACAAGCAGCAAAACTTTACAAAGATTGGCATTTGGGAGGCCAGCAGCAAAGAGAGCGCTGGAATAGATTGGCCTGGGGTGACAAAGGTTTGGATGGATATTTCAGCTGCAGATGAACGTGCTACATGACTCTATGATACTGAGAGAAGTGATATTACAGAGGGAGGTGTGAACCAAATGAAAGACAAGATAGGTTAACTCAAAAAATGGCAATGAGCTTAACATCAGATTTTGTGGATTGTGAAAGGAAAGGAAGTCTTAAGTCAGAAAATAATTTCATTGATTTTTTTAAATTGTAGGAAAAGTTCCAGGTAAGAAATGGTGCAATGAGTCAGTTTCCACAGAGTACATAAATATTTTAGTTAGCAGTGACCCAAACTATAATATTGATTAATGCAATCCAAGGCTACCAAATTTGCTACTGCTGGCAAATATCTTGTTTGTAGTATGCTAAGACTAATTTTGAATCTTTTCCCTTACCTTCATGTCCTGGAAATGACATTGTGCAATAGTAGCATGGAAAAGATGTAGTAAGTTATTTACCAACTTCATCAGAGTTGCAGGAAAAATGTTTCATGTGAGTAAGTTAAGCGTTCAGAGGTTTTTAACTGGTCATTAATTTCCAGATCTGACTCTATTGCTTGGGAAGTTGGGGAAAGGTCTCAGACTGAGCAAATATCTAAGTGTGATCTCATCAGTGTCTTGTAGTGCAACCTTACGACTATATGTCTGCATGGTCTACTTAAAGACTTATCTTTTAGTAGATCATGCTAAGAGCAGCAAGGAGGGGACATGAAAGGTCCTTAGTCGGTAGGATTAGGGAAAACCCTAAGGCTTTCTATAGGTATGTTAGGAATAAAAGAATGACTAGGGTAGGAATAGGTCCAGTCAAGGATAGTAGTGGGAAGTTGCGTGTGGAGGCGGAAGAGATTGGGGAGACACTGAATGAATACTTTTCTTCAGTATTTACTCAGGAACAGGGCATTGTCGTCGATGTGAATACTGAGTCACAAATAAGTAGAATGGATGGCTTGGAGGTATGTAGAGAAGAGGTGTTGGAAATCCTGGAAAAGGTGAAAATAGATAAGTCCCCTGGGCCTGATGGCATTTATCCTAGGATTCTCTGGGAAGCAAGGGAGGAGATTGCAGAGCCATTGGCCTTGATCTTTATGTCCTCTTTGTCTACTGGAGTAGTGCCAGAAGACTGGAGGATAGCAAATGTGGTTCCCTTGTTCAAAAAGGGGAGTAGGGATAGCCCTAGTAACTATAGGCCGGTGAGTCTCACTTCTGTTGTGGGCAAAGTCTTAGAGAGAATTGTAAGGGATAGGATTTATGCACATCTAGATAGGAATAATGTGATCAAGGATAGTCAGCATGGTTTTGTGAAGGGCAAGTCGTGCCTCACAAACCTTATTGAATTCTTTGAAAAGGTGACGAAGGAGGATGATGAGGGG